>NW_022280119.1:894950-1034223 GCF_004355925.1 Anarrhichthys ocellatus
TATATATATATATATATATATATATATATATATATATATACTAATGCATATTCAACGTTAGCCTGCTAAAAAAACGTATTTCCAATGGAAACCAACTTGTCTCAGTATTAACTTTTTCTTCTTTGTTTCATAAAAAAAAATACTCGTCTAAAGTAAAACTCTGACACGATAAAGTGAGCCTATCCCGCCTTGCTGAGGAGTATTTTCCAATTACTAAAGACAAGTCGGCTCAAATGATGATAGGGATACATCACGTAAAGTAAAATGCTGGTATCTTGTGGTGTAGAGCATAAAAGAGAGGCGACGTGCGCCTACGTCTCAGCACTCTGCGGCTCCATTAATCAACGCCAAGAAGGATCAGGTGAACGGCTTACCAGCGAGTAGAATGCCGAGGCGTCGGTGCCGTATGTAACGTAATTCCCATAGCCTTGACTGCCGGTGTAGGGACTCCCGTAAACGCCCAGCGCGGCGGCTGAGCTGAGTTCATGCCTCGCCGTGGCCAGCAGCCGGCTCTCGTACACGGGACAGTAGACTGGAGTCTGCCCGGACGCTGCCACTCCGGAGTCGGCTATGGATCTGCCGGTGGACTCGCAGCAAGTGGTCAGAGAGTTGGTTGTCATCAGGAACTGAGTGGGGACAGACAGATAATTTAAGTTATTTGTATATCATTCTGCATTGAAACATGTTAATGTGGAACACTTTGATCTCAAAGTTAGTTTATAACTTTTTAATATGAAATGAAGATCGCCAAATGAACACGATTCTAGCTGTCTCCAAACTGTGTTTACTTTTCTGACCGTAAAATGATTAAGTTTTTGCTCTATTTTGCTCTTCGGAAGGTGAACTGGACCTTATTCGCACATTTCCCCCCAGAAAGTCAATCTTTAAAAACTAAAATACAAATGCCATGTAAAGACTGATATCTGATGATGAATGGTGCGTTGTATTCCCGTGGTAATGTGCGCGTAAAACGTGTCCAAAACGAGCCGTCTGTTTGCTTTGATCCAATGCGTTACAAATAGATACAACATATTTTCCCTAGAACGCCCAGTAATACCCAGAGTGAAGCCCAAATTATTTTGTATGGCTCAACGCCAAAACAAAACAGCAGCTGGGTTACGGCGCAAAACACACAGCGTGTGCAGAACAAGTGGGCATGTGTGTTCCAGCGCAGATAAACATATGGCTGACATTACCGAGAGGCTATTATCTTGCCGAAATCAGGGAACGGGAGGTTGGGGGTCTCGTTGGTTTCTGGTTTCTCTCTCTTAACCCCTTTTTCTATCGCTGCAGGAACACAGGTATGGATGTAACGCAATACCTTTCCGATACTCGAAAGGACTGTGGCAGCCTCCCCGATTCTTGGCCAAAATGCGTAAAAGGATCATGCATAAATCGATGAGATGATCAATCGCTGCAATGACAAAATCAAAACACCCAATTAATTGAACAAAGGTAACATGAACTTACTTGTGGAGCAGACGAATATGGATATCCAAATTGTGGATATGACATTGTAGAGAGGTCCCCCAATATCCAGAAATAAAGCGAGACTGAAGGTCTCCACTCTAACGCGAGAGGCTGCAGCTCTGTTTGACTGTACCAATCGATTGGTAAGCACAGGCTCCTAGGATGCTTATAGGGCGAAGCAGAGTAGCATGTTTAATTTGTGGAAAATGCCCCCCACTCAAACGCCTTTCAGCTGCAAAAAAAAAAAATTAATAAAAAAATAAAGGCAGAAATCTTCTAGCTCTCCCTTTTTCCGTTTTTAAAGTCTTGTAGAAATGAAAGAAAGTATTATTTGTTTGCCTAGAATAATCACTTCGATGTTAGATACATATTTTTCCGTATAAAAAAGTAGTATAGAAGACGTCAGCAGCAGAGGCAGGTTGTTTTAAACAGTGGTGACTCTGACGTCAGAAGTTTCCCACTTGAAAATGACCAGACTGTAACTTTAATATACTTTCTCGGGATGACGACAAAAAAACCAGAAAAGAACTATCGAACAAGAAAATCTTTGAGAGGGAAAAGAGAAGGAAGTACATGTCCTGGAGATTAATTTGTAGTCCCAATTTTGTAGTCCCAATCAATCAATTCCCAGGCAATCAGTGACTTGAATATGCAAACGTGTGTGTACCGGTTTGAATGCATTAAGCCCAATTATAAGCACATTCTTATCATTCCTCCGCACTGATGCTAATCAAATGGGGAACTAATTGATTTTAAATTAATTAGCAAAGAACATTACTGGGCAGAGAAACATATCGCAGTCCACCAATATGTAGATTTACAAAAATGACTGCATTTCAAATCTAGAGATTATTTTAGTATTATCGTATTTTCTTTATGATAATTACCAAGTTAGAATCGACTTTTGGTTTCGTATTGTTCTCCAAGTACACCTATGCAATAATGAGTCCCCTGAGTGCTTAATGGAGTGTTTGAATCAACCTTTTATAACATCTCCACATGCTCAGAAATTATTTTAATTATGATGAAAACTAAAATCCAGTTTCATCTATCTATCTATCTATCTATCTATCTATCTATCTATCTATCTATCTATCTATCTATCTATCTATCTATCTATCTATCTATCCCTCACATTTCCACGTTGATCAGGTAAATTCGTGAAACTGCAGTTTACAAAAATGGCCAAAAGTCCCAAACTCGCACGCCACAGCGCTAGTGCCGGTGCGCGCCGCCTTGCTTGGAGAATCCCGGGTTGAGACATGTGGATAGCCCCGGGGGTCACTCCTCAAATTAATGATGATGTAGCCTACTCCTCCCCTCCTTCTCTCCTCTCCAGCTGGATCTCTGCCTGCCGGTGACAGGTCGATTGAGAGTGATTGATGACTATCTAGGGGACCGGGGCCAACATAATAATATGATACCGGGTCCTTTTCATTTACAGATGAAATGAGTAATAAACGGCTATAAAAACGGAGACGAGTGTGATTTGGTTAAGTAGCCCAACTTTTGTCTTTGTCTCCTTTTCTTAGTTGTATTTTGGTGGGATGGTGTGGGAGGGCGGACTATATATAATGTCTGTTCGCTCATTCATTTTGACAAATTGAATTATAGGGGGTTAGTAGCTATACCTCGACGCAAATGGCTGCTGTGAATAGGGGGGTCAAAAGGGATCAGCCAGCGCTTTTTAATTTGCATTAACACTAATGCCACCTTAACATTAACAACCCTCCTGAAACGCTCAACCATAAACTCCCCTTTCTCTCTCACACACACACAGCTCCCTTTTGTCTTATTAATTTAGACTTTTCTTTTTTTTAATTCACTGGGGTTAATGTGAACCGCAATGCATTATAAGGCACGCGGGACCCAATATATCTTCAACATCTCACCCTGTGGACGGAAGGGAAAGTGTTGACACGTTGATTTTTGGGGATGGTGAGAGCGCACCTGACAAACGCGCGCACACGAGCGCGCGCACGAGCACACGAGCACGCGCGCACACACACACATAAAAGGTATATGTATTGTTCCACAGAGATATGCAGAGATATGTTCTATAATCAGGGCCACTTTTCTTCAAGGGCCTTTGCATGAACCTCCACCTTTGTGTCTGTATAATCATGGAGAAAGTGGAACAATCTCATAGACAGTCACTCCCCGGAGTCCTTGTGCTTTCTCTCCTCACAGGTTTCCATGGAGCATGGTTTCATCTAGACCCTGGTCCTTCCTCCTACCATGGCCCTGCTGACTCCAACTGCTAATATCACTTTTATTATTACTCACATTACTATTTCATATTACCGATACCATTAATGCACATTATTGACCTGCTTCTTCACCAGAGTCTGTGCTTTCTCGCCTCACAGGTTCCTGTGTATCTGGGTTACACCTGGACCAGGTCTTGCCTCCTTCGTGGTTCTGTCATACATTGAATGTGTTGTAATTCTGTTATGCTGTTCTACACATGACATCTATTGCACTTCTGTCCATCCTGGGAGAGGGATCCCTCCTCTGTTGCTCTCCCTAAGGTTTCTTCCTATTTTCTCCCCGTTAAAGGTTTTTTTTTGGGGGAGTTTTTCCCGTTCCGATGTGAGGGTTCTGGGACAAGAGGATGTCAAATGTATACATATTGTAAAGCCCTCTGAGGCAAATTTGTAATTTGTGATTTTGGGCTATACAAAAATGAATTGAATTGAATTGAATTGAATAAAGTATATTGCCCACACACAATCCCTCCTCCCTCGCTGTATACCTTTTCATTATCCACTGCGTTACCCAGTGTTATCAGGCGCCTATGATAAAATATTTAGGTGTGCTTTTAGATGGAAAATGAAGGCGACGGCAGGAGTTCATGCTTGTTTAGCGTTAAAAGATTAAAAGAGGAGCTTTTTTCTTGGACAGATGTGTGGAGGCCGGGATGCTCAGCATTTAAAGTGGAGCAACTGAGAGGAATAAGATGCTATTCCAGTTCAAGACAAAGCTGATGACCTGATTGTATTTCCTTTTTTTGTTGTGAAATTAAACATGATAATCAACAGGCTAGTATCAGTTATTAGTTATGTAGATAAATGGATGATATGAAGATAGTGTTACTGTATAGATTAGGACAGATAGCAGTGTTCAGCAGTGGTCTAGTGTAGGAGCATCCATCATATTGATGAGTAGCATAAATCATCGGCTTGACTGGAATTAGACAAACTAGTGGGGCAATTATATAGAATTTCGTCAATGCAGCAATCTTTTTTATCTGCAAGTTTGTAATATGTAAGACGTTCATTTAGTGTGCTTATTTTGCATTCAAGTTCAGTTTTTGCCTCATGGTGTCAACCTCAAACTATTCTCATCTGAATAATATTTGTGTTGCACTTTGAAGTAAGCCTGCTAATTTGCATCTCCTTTCCAACTAAAGTCATATTAAAAAGTTCCCCAGAAACGTTGTAATCATGAAGGTGTCACTTTCCTGATAATCTGTCTTTGATTAATGAGCCAGAAGGAGGAGGGTGGCTGAGTGTGCCTGTGTGTGTTTGTGTGTGTGAGAAATACAGAGAGAGAGAGAGAGAGAGAGAGAGAAAGAGAGAGAGAGAGAGAGAGTAAGAGCGTGGTGAAGGGAGGGGGGTAAAACACCTCCTTCTCCCCACATTTTAGTCAGCTGAGTCTAAAGTGAGACAGGCTGCAGAACAAAGGTGAACAGTATCAGCAAATGTGAATCTTTTATGACAGTGATGGGTAATGTTGATATTTCTGTGTTTTAAGATGAACAACATAAGTAAGGCTGCTTTGGGAATTTACACGGTTATTGAGAATGCCAGTATGTACTGTGGCACATATGTTTTGTTGGCACCACTTACTGTACACCTGAGGTGTTCTGAGGTAATCCCACGTCTGAACAAAACCCAGTCACTTAGGTTTAAACAAACCGCATGACCTATGTTGTGCAAGACATTAGATCATTCTGTGGTTTGGGGCTCTAAAATGAAACTGACTTGATTTGTGAAGTAAGTAGTCAACAACATAGTCTGAATCTACTTATTTATAGTGATTGTTATATAGTGATCCTAATATACATAACTATATCCTAATTAGTATTAGTTGTTATGGCTGTGTGGTGGAGTTACAGACGAGAGCTGCTGGAATGTCATGCTCCTGACTCGAACCACATGACAGTTAGCAAATTTAATTTGATCATTCTCATGAATCATCAAACTTATGAATGTTTGATTGCTTGGGCATTTCAGTATTTTGTCACAATCAATGGATAAATGTTACACTTCAACATTTATCTAGATCTCCAAATCAGAAACAAAACCACTCTTAGGTGGATTTTCTTTGTGCCTGTGGATTCAATGCTCATGGCATTAACTTGTCTGTCTTATGATGATAACGGCACAGGAATGACTTGCAGTATTTAAAAACTTGCTTACAATTAGTTGTTCATCAATGACCTCAAAAACAAGATTTCATTTCACTCTCAGTGTTATTTCCCTTAGCCTAAGCTAGTGATTTTTTTCACACATTGAGATTGGAGTGTCTTCAGATCACAGGGAAAATGTGTGAATTTTGCTCTGACTTTTGGACAGGACTGAGGGCTGAGTGAGCCCCGAGACAGGGAACTTGCCTCAATCAAGTGTGGTTCAGTGATAGTGCTGATGTTGACCTCTGCCGTGTTCAAACTCCCCAATGTGGGTTAGCATCAGGTGAAAGAATAACTCTATTGACTTCTTCAAAATGTTTTGTATCTCCTTGTCCCTCTCTCTGTCACTTTTTAACCATTTCTTCTCCTCAGTCTTATTTATTAAAAAAGTGAATGTTAAGCCCCCCCACACAATCTGTCTAAGCATCGGACCTGGGGGGACAGAGCCTTCTCCATTGCAGCCCCCTCCCTCGGGAACTCCCTCCCTTAGCACCTCAGACATTCTTCGTCACTCGCCACTTTCAGAACAGCACTTAAAAATGCACCTGTTCAAATCTGCTTTTAACCTGTAAAGTTAGTCAAGTATGTTTTTGTGCTGTTCCTTACTGTTATGTCATCTATGTTGTATGTATTGTAATTGCTTCTATTGTTTCTGTTTTTACCATGTAAAGTGTCTTTGTGTCACTTTTAAAGCGCTGTCCAAATACAATGTATTATTATTATAATCTTGGAGTTCTGCCCTGTTTTGTTACAGTAGTGTTTTTAGTTCCAACTTCATGAAGTTCTGGCTCTACTCTGTCCTATTCTATTATATTTGACCCAGTATGAGGATAACGTTTTGGTGCTCTGATGTCTTATGGTCCACTGTCTCATGCATTGTTTTCTGAGTCAACAACGTAGAAACAATAGCTGAAGACAGCTGCACAGGTCGACTCGCTCAGTGACATGAAGCCCCGAGCAGCTCCCAGGCTTTCCAATAGCTTCCATGTTTCTTGTTTCTGCAGTCATAGAAATAATGTCCAAGCATTCACACACACAAAACACACGCAAACACACACACACACACACACACACACACACACACACACACACACACAATGCTTATCCAGCAAAACATTAACCTATTTGTTGTCTAGTCTAGTCTTGGAGTCCAAATGGAATATTGATCTCCAACGATCCTCGCAGTGTATTTCTTATTTCTTCCTTTCAACAGCACAATGATTTTTTTTTGCTCTTCTCTTTCGGCCTTAAAGCCTTAATGGGTTTTGCATGAGCTGGATAGGCTGCGAGGCTGCTTCAGGTACTTTGTACACAAATGGTGGCTTTTCTGAAGATGTTTCCAGGTGGTTAGAAATACTTTTATTTGGTAGACTGTGAAAACTAGTCAACATTCTGTATCTTAACCAGCTGAAGTAACTTTTAAATATAATTTAGCTGTTTATCAGGTTAGCTCTGTCCGTATGGATCATGTCTTACCATTTTACCGGGTTGGTCAAGGACAAGTAAGTATAGGGGAAGAGGACAACATGTCAGGGAATGAGGAGGTAACAATTTTGTGTTCAAGAGGGACTCTAAGCTCTTTAAATTACTGACTATAGCTATTAAATCATTATGGGAAATAGTGTTATTGTTACACGATAACTAGACTTGAAAATATAGGATGCATGCGATAACAGTGTTTATATTGCAGTTATGTTATGACATAATCTACTGTATTTCAAAATGTGGATATACTTACAAATACTTTGGGAAATTGCATGTATTAAAAGTTCTGTTACTAAACTTGTTACTAATATAGTGTACGTCATTATTGTTGCTGGTTTACAAAACATTCGGCAAAGCCTGGAAAGAAGAGTCCTCTATAGCTGTGCTCACAAAATACATACCTGCATGTTTTTATTCTGATAAAATACTGGGGGAAAGTAATGCAGTTTTGATGTAGATGTATCTGACGGTTAAAACAGATGTTAGACTAAAACCTAGACAACTTCCTGTCATATCACAATTAAAGGTTCCTTTTGTAGTTTTTGGCCACTTGTAGCACTATGGAGCATCATGCAATACACAGTCCAACCAGTGGTTTCACACTTTTCCTCTGACATGCTACAATGTGGCAACAAAGTATTAAAAAAATTGGCTCAGCATATAATTTCATGAAGGAAATTCACTCCACAGTTGGTTGGACCGCTAGGATACAGCCAATACGTTTTGGTGAGTTACACTGAATGTAAATATCTGTTTTTGTTTACAAGAAAACCAAATATGACATGAATAAACTTAACTGATGTTTACTAGACAAATCATTGTCATTATTTGATTTAACAAAAGTAACATATTTCCGACTACACCGCACAACTTTCAAAGGCAACTTTTTCGTCACTCAGACAACATGCAGTGGATTTCATGCCCACAGCATTGAACACGTTACGAAGGTGGACATCAAAAATTCATTATGCAAATCCTGCAGCATCAGCACCTTTAGCGACAGCATGTCCATTATACCTCATGTATTATCCCAAGCAGGGCGCACAGCAATGGCGGTAAAATCCAATGAAAGTGGTCCTTCTAGTTTTTAACAATACCATGATAATATGTCTGAGACGAGTCTAACCAACCCTCTTCTTTCATCTTTCTCTCACTCCCGTCGCTCTCGCTGCTCTTCCTCTCCAGGCCCTCTAAGTGGTTTAACATGTCAAAGTTCTCTCGGCTCATCCATAATTGATCACCACAACGGGAGCATCTTCGCTGCACTTAGTTAACTAGCTATCTGCAGGTGTTCCCTTAGCAACTGACCTGGGACTGAAACATTTGAAGGCCGTATGTAGACTCCCAAGTCCCAAAAATGTGAACCCAACGTGTGTTGTAAATCTTGATGTTTGCCCCTTGTTCACTGGTTGTGTTATTGGACTTAGTATGTATGCCCACCCATTACACGGTCCAGGATATGGGTGAAAACAATCAAATGTCTTGTAACATTGGCATTTGCACCTGTTCCTCCGAGGTCATGACTGTGATTTCAATGTTGAGTCGAAGGGAATGTGTCCTTTTATATCATTAACAATGGTTGTGGTTATTTTTTATGTGGATTTTATTGGAAACATTTGCATATTTTGCTGTAAGCCCAACTATTTCATATGATGTCCCTTGTTTACATTTTTTTTATAATCTAAAGTATTTTGCAGGAAGATTGTGTGTCAAATTTGATCCATTATATTTGTCTTTACTTATTTATTTATTTATTTATTCACATTGGACATTGGCCTACGCATTCAGAAAAACAGCAAGCTTTGGCCTTTCTCATATGCTTTGGTTGTAAAAAGACACACATCTTCATTATAAAATAAATGTCCAGTGGTTGCCCAAATTAGGAAAAAAAGTAAAGGTAAAAGATTGAATTACCAAAATGGTCCACAACGTGTCATCAACGTGATTAATTAACAGGGCCAATCTTCTATTATGTTGTTCATTCTGTACACCTGGCATCCATTGCACGTCTGTCCATAGGAGAGGGATCCATCCTCTGTTGCTCTCCCTAAGGTGTCTTCATTTTTTTCCCTCCCCGTCAAAGTTTTTTTTGGGTAGTTTTTCCTGTTCCGATCCATGGGAACAGGAAAAACCCCCACAGAAAAACCCAAAGTATTACTATCTGTGTTTCTTTAATACTATCTGTTTAAATCATCCCTTCCCTTAAGTAACAACAGAGTCGATGTATTTTTATTTTGCAGCATATACAATTTTAACAGGTTGCAAGTAATGGAACCAATCACTTTTGTTTAACTCCAGTTTAGGATGCTTATGGAAACATAGCTGATGCAGGCTATTGTTGGATTTCACCACAGACCTTTCTAATAGTCTAGCGGCCTATGTTGTAAGCAACTTTAGGGTCTTTACCCAAATTTAAAGACAACAGCAGAGGTGCACTGAAGCATGTAATATGTAAAGTATGTTATATTTGACAATCTCAGGACACTATCTTTAAGAAGCATTTCATAATCGAGGAAAAACAACGTGTCTGTGCGTGACCTAAACTTCATCTGAGAGAACATGTACTGTAAGCTATATGAAGCCTACCAGATAGATTGTAATCTTTATCTATCAGTTTCCAATGTAGCTTTCTTTTCACCGTTGTCCTTTCGGAAGAGAAATGCAAACAGGCTGGCCGGCCAAACAAAGAGACTTGTCAATCACCTTTCTGCCTGAATGTGTCCCATCGTGCGTGTGTGTGTGTGTGTGTGTGTATGTGTGTGTGTGTGTGAGCCCGCATGTGTCAACAACGGCAGACCCATCATGTCAGACACCAGAATGACACTGATCACAGTTTGCACGCACACACACACACACACGCAAATGCACGCGCACGCACACACACACAGATACACAGACAGGGGCCAGGTGGCTGCTCTCTGTCATGACAGACCCAGACCAGACCACTGACACCCTCGACTCCCCCGACACCTGAGACCACCACCAGTGCAGCCAACACAGTTGCAGCCATGCGCAGCTAGTCATTGAATACATTTCCCCCCCCCATCTGAAATTTGCAAGGAACATTTAGTTTTATATTAATAAACAGACTGTTGAACCAGCCTGGGGTGCTGTCGAGTGCTGGTTTGATGGTTATAGCAGAGAGTGGCTCTTACCTATGATGTGCCATCACTGCACAAGCAGCCAGTTTTCATACAAACCAGTCACCACAACATGCAATTAAAGAACAGATATCTGCTATGTCACTGCCCTGGCCTCAGATACACCATGCTGGCCAGCAGATGCATCAGTAGCAGAAGGGATGTTTAATTTCCCTGTACTTGTGTATCTGACAGGACTTGAATGAGTTTGAGCAAACTCAAAATTCAACCTTGAAAATAAGCCCTGGGATTAATGATGCTACACCTCCAAATGTATGTTTTCCCTGCCCTCTCCTTCCGTTTTTCTTATTTCTTTGTTTTGTAACAACAGAAAGAATGACCAGAAATGGTCTCTTCCACCACCTTTCCATCTGTTTCTGCTCCAGATGCACATGGATATTATAAAGTCATGATCCTCTTTCAATATTCACCTACATAATAGAACTAGTACATCGAGCGTAGCTGGGTTAAGGGGCAGAGGAGGCAGTGATTATCTTCCTGAAGACGACGCAGGCCTATGCAGGCACTTACAATTATTTATTCATAATGCATCCACTGAAACACAAATGCACTTTATTGTCTCATTCTGCATCTTATTTTACCCATAAACCAGAAAATGGGCTGGGATTCTAATGAAAGAGCCATGTTAATATCAAGGCAGATAAGGGCTGGCATGTGCAGATGGGAGCACAATGTGGAAACCCAATCACAAGTTCCTTCAATCATTCAAAACCAGAACAAGAGGGAATGGATGCATTTGAATATTTTCCTCTACCTGGAGGTATTACAACTATACAATTTTAATACCTATTTAACATGCAGTGGCTTTTTGTGCTTCTGATTTTTGCAGTTCTGCATAAAAGGTAGGCAAGTAATGTAGGAGTAACTGTGGCAGCTATGGGCATGACATGGTTTTCCAACCATTCCTTGACTTTAATTGCTGCATTAAGGTCTTACTCACTGAGTGGGCGGCTCTCTCCCAGTAGTCTAATTCTGGCTTTCTTCTTTATTCTGTTGTCTTTGCTGTGCTTGCTGAAATGCCAGAGATTTGGGCCACATAGAGAACTTTGCACTTCATAATTCAATACATTATCCCCTTTAGTTAAGCACTTCTCTGCTTTGAAAAAAATAAATAAAAAAGTTTATTTTAGTCTTACAATTGGGAATTCAGTATGATCTAGCACTTCTGTATCTATATTCTTAAAACTGGCAATAAGAGTCAAGGCAGGGTAACACAGAGACATATTCAGAAAAAGGAAATGTTAAATGTGAGGTGACCATGGAAGGATGTTTGCATGTAATGTAATGAATCAGTGTTTCTGATGCATGGTGGGCTCCAGTCCATGCATGGTATCAACCAAAAGGTTTTCAGGCTTAGGTTGAATATGGTTGAAGTTTGTGTTAGGTCACTTCAGTGCACACACAGTTAGTGAGTACGTTGTTGAAGCTACGCCTGTACAGTAGGTTCATCGGAAGAATTAAGAGCAGAAAATGTAATGTCAATGTAATGTGAATAACATCAGGCGAAAACGTTGCTACGCCCTCTGCCTGATCACGTCTTTAATCACATCTTGGGAGAAAAAAACATGCTTCATATCAATACGTGCTACAGCTCCAGAGTTTACCAAAGTTGTGGCTGTGACTGGTCACAAGCAGACAAAAATGGCTGTGGATAATACAAATTCAACATCTCATTCATCAGGAACATTAGTTCCCTTAAAACATCAGATTGTGAGTTGCTTCTCTGCCAGGGTCACTTGGAAAAACAAAGTAAAAGAGAAAATGAGTGGTGATATGAATATTATGAAGGAGTATGGAGAAGAGGGAAGTCATTCCACCCATCCACGTTTCTTTATTTTCCACTCCACCGATCACATTTGAATATTTTGAAAGGAGTGCCTATGTTTGCCTTATCATGCATTATTCTGAGGCATTACCTGGGCCTTAACACTGCAATAAAGATGGCTGGAAAGTCTCTCTCCCTATTTTACAGAGATGCACAACAATAATAATATTCATACACCACCTGCCTCAAGAATAGGGGTCTTTTGTTTGACTTTATAATCCCTTTAAAGATGTGCATGTTAGTAGCGGAGATTTAGCCAGTGTGAATGATACAGAAGCGTCTTTGCTGTGATAAAAAGATAACTTTTTGAGGCAATGGAGATGAGCAATAACACCTTCAGTTGGGATGTGAAAGGCCAAATTGTTGTTGAAATCCTACAATCACTGTGGATAACATTGAGAACGGTAAGGAATTAAATTACACAGGGAAGATATGGGGCAGCTTTGTTAAATCTACGTGAAGGCTACAGGGGTTTGACAGAAATATTTCGGATCGTTAAAATCAAATACATAGCTTTTGGATGACATCTTCCTGAAGACGACCGTGAAGCCTTCACACTGTCAATTTTGTCAGAACTAAATAAAAAAAAGTGCCATCATTTCCTCAAGAGATTGGCTAACTTCTCAGAAAACATATCATGTAAAAGTTTTGTCAGAGAGTTTGATGTTTGCAATTATAGTGACACTGCATTATTTGATAATGGAAGGAACTGGACTGGAGGGTGCAGTATGTCTGTATTATATTAATTGAATTTAGGATGAATCATTCCTTCTTCGACCAGAAACACAGACCACCTCCCTGCCACACTACAAGACCACCTACCCAACCCACACACTTGCACAGCATGTAAGACAAGGTGTCACATTATTCCCTTATCATCAACTTCTTTCATTAGGTTATACAATGCACTCAACATGTGTTTTCACACAGGCCTGCCAAAGCAATATTCGGAAGAATGACAGCTGAAATGTGATATCACATTGTTTTTATTATCTAGATACATTTCCCACTGGTGCAGTATAGTGAGCTATGTCCTGTTAGTCAAAGGACTTCTTGGAAGAGAAAAATCTTAGCAATAACTGTAATTTTGTTTTTGTAGACACACGTTTTATTTATTTTCATCATTTAACAAATATAATCAGAAGAAAGAGTAGGCTATAGAGACAATAAGGGTAATCAAAATACAGTTATAGTTATTAAAGTTAAATAAAATGTGAATTCATTATGAATAAATAATAAATACATCTAAAAACAAAATTAAGATAAAGAAAATTATTTACTATGGCCACACTTTTCTGCATATAATCAAAGCACATCTGGCCAGGCTGGCAGATGATCAAAGGTCAATAAGAGGCTAGCAGAAAGATGTTTAAAGTGCTTTGTTCCAGTTGCAATGTTTCGTTGGAAGTCTTTCCTGCATCCAGGTGGGCACAATGCATTTATTTGCCATGTATGACATTATGCCAATTCCCTCCCTAGATATGGGGTCTAGTGTCCTGTCCAGCTCTGTACCAAAGAGGTCCAACGGTATTTACAAAAACCTTGGCAGTAATCGTACCACCTTCAAAAGTATTTTAACTGACCCTATTCATACATACCAATTTATTTGAACATGTGTTTATGATTCATAATATTATTATTAATTCTTAAAAGTTTTTAAATTTAAGTTGAGACTTTGACCATAAATGCTATATTGATGCAACTAAATGTGCAATGTAGACATATTTTCAGATATATGCATGTTGGTGATGTGACAGAAGGCATTTCTTTTAGTTGTTATGTGCTCCACAAACTACTCCCTCGCTTCTGCTGTTCTTTTTTTGCCCCAGTGCTCACAGACACATAATAGGAGTTGGCCTTTCACCCTTCATGTCAAAAAGTTTGAGTTGATCTAAGAAACAATCACATTCTCTGTGGAGATAGTTAAGGGAAATGAGAGGGTCTCCTGACATGGTGATGGAGATTTGTTGCTCGGGGGTTTACACCTTATACACCTTCCTTTTTCCAAATAAAAAAATGCTTGTGTGACATTAGTATTTGAACAAGTATAGTGCCCTGAAACCATGAATAGAAATACATTTCTCTGCTTCTACCCTGACCCTGAGCTCTAGAGCCCGAAGCCATTTCTGTCACACAGCCACAAAGGGTCAACTCTCCGAACCCTTGAATGAAACCTTTTCTACCTTTCAGAGACGGACAGATATGGTGGTGTGGTGGGACAGACAGATGGACAGAAAAACAGACGGAAAGAGAGAGAACCATTCCAGTGTCCGATGAGCTGTTGTTTGTCTCCTTGAGGTTGCCCGCAGCCATGATGCTTTTTGTCTTGCCTGTGGACCTGTTTTACTCCCTTCTCTCCTTCTCCCTCCCTCAATATTTCTCACTCTCGCTCCATCTCTTTCCCTAACTCACCCCATCACCCTCCCTCCATCTCTGTTTCTCTGCCTCTCTGCCTCTCTCGCTCTCTCTCTCTATCCACTTTTCCTTCCGAAGGCTAAGGATTCCTGCGGCCCCTCTGAGAGAAGTGTGTGAAAATGCACAATGCAGGTCCCCCGGCGTGCCCACCCCCAGCACAGAGTGTGAGAAGAGGGCCCTGCATTTGATGCCTGACTGACCAAATCTTCTGCCAGATAGCTGGGTCTTTCTATTCCCAGCGGCGCGGCGAGAGCGTGGCCAGAAGTGGTGCGGAAGGAGAGGGGAAGGCACAGTAATTGTACCAAGGTCTGTAGAGATTCCCCACCCCCCCACCAACCCACCCCCCTCCTCTCCTAAACCGCTCCTGAACGGCCTCTCAGTTAAAAGGAAAAGTGTCCCTGGGCAGCGAGAAGCAACTTCTCTCCAAAATAACCAAAAAACAGTGTGCACTCATATATGAATAACGTTCAATTTATCACATGAAAGCCCATATATTGAATACAACACCTTGCACTGTCCCCTATTCCATCTATTTTTCAACACTCCCGATGGTAAAAAGAAATAAAAGCTCAGTTTGATTCCCAAAGTCACTTTTGGATTGTATTCTGCCAAGGAAATCCATACTGTAAACACTGATTTTTTTTGTCAAAAAAATTGTCATTACAACAACAACCTTTACATATTTGCAGCTGAGAGCAAGATTGTTACACATCTTGCACTCAAGCCTGTGTGTCTGCTTCTTCTTTGAGACTTCATCTCAGTGATGCTTCTATTGTCGAGCCAAGGAAATATCCAAGGGCACGCCGCAGTGGATTCTTGCCGTTCTGATATCCATCCTGTGGTGACAACAAGAAGAAGTGATCAGGATAGAAAAACAAACTTGATAACAATTCATCCAAATATTACTGAGTGACATCAAATACACAACAACAGCGCAGGAACACAACAATGGATCCAAGTCAGTGTCACCCTCCTCCCTTAAAGAGGCTGCTATTGCAATGCTAAATATTTCATCAGTTGGCTGAGAGAGAAGTTCAAAGGGCCTCAAGAGAGTGCCATCCGCCACAAGTACTTGTCAAACCTACACGTTTTCTAGGATATGGCATCTTTTCTCAGCAGCCCGTGAGAGGAAGACAATGAAAGAGAAATGGCCCTTACTCCTCATTATATGATATCAAAATCAATGTGGCATCATGGTGAGAAACTCCTACCACAAGTTACCTTCTTTTGGACAAATAGACTAATCAGGGAAATTAGGTAAATTCCAATTTCAAAGGGCATTCATTTCTGCCCTCTGAAAAACACGCATTTCATTTTTCATTTACAGTAATTTGATCATGTCCTATCCCAAAGACGTATTGTATTTTCTATGCGTGTGATTTTTTAGAGACATTTTGTTGATGGAGTCACATACTGATGTTCATGCAGTATACCAGATGACGATGGGAAGGTAAAAGCCACAATCCACACACCTGACCTGTAGTACAAAACAAGCAAGGACACCCCACACCCCCTGCCTACCACAACAATGGTGGAATGTAGTGGACGAGGTTTGGAGTCTATCAACACATCCTTGTAGGTTCTCTTTGTTCAAGGATGACGATGGCCATTAGATACTCAGTTTGACTCAAACGTGGTTCAAAATGATTGGAAGGGTTCAAAGTGCTTGATTTATAGGGATCTCACCTTTGCAGGGTCTAGAAATAATCAACAACAAGCAAAGAACAACATGCCTCACAGCCCTAACACCAACACAGGCTCCTGGTGGAGTGTGCGGCAGTAGCATTCCAACTGATGGGCTTTGAAGTGCTTTCATCTAGCCAAGCAGTGAGCCGCTGTTACAGGGACTTGACATTGTCACACATTGTAAAAGATGAACAGCTGATGTGAGCATGACAAAGATGTTGTGCGATCCACAAAGTCAGAGCGCGCGGGAGGAAACGAGAAGCGGGTAATAAGCTGCACCATCCTCAACCTCGAGCAGAACATATCAGATTCTTAGCTACAAGTAAAAATGTAGCACCACTTCAGTCCTTTCAAATGCACTAAAAGCTCAAATAGACTGGCAGAGAAACTAAATCCTGGACTCACTTTGCAAAAGTTAGTACCAAGAACAATACTGGCTTAACAGACTGCAGTTTATAAGAGTGCAATACAAGGAAATGAAAGAGCCCTGAGCACAACAAGCTCCCACTGTGGGTCAGATGGCTGTAAGAGGCAGAAAATGTTTCGTATCCAGCATGACCCGATACGGAGAGTCCTAACATCAGAATCAGCTGGAGGAGAGTCATCTCTCTCGGACGAAGATGCTTCAGAGGGCGTCTGAGCGGTATTTTCTGAATACTCCCCATCCATTTCAAAAGGTCCATGCTCAGCGCAGCACATTTTCTGCATCTCTTCCAATTCATTACCCCCTCGCCCACATGTATTATTCTGCCCGCTACGCATTCCCTCTCGTCTCTGGGGGCAAATTTATTGGTTGAAGCATTTTGACTCCATTTACCTTTTAAAAGCCACCGTTTAATGCTCGATATTTTCTCTCTCAGTTCTGTTCCTCGATAGCCCTGGATCTTTGAGATTGCATTCCTTCTGCTTTGATGAGCAGCATAACTTTGTTCGCTTTCCCATTACTAGAAATATTGGAAATGAGTTTGGGCTGTGGTTTTTTATTTTGTTAACATATGTTTTACAATATTGATCATTTTATTAATGTATGTACCGAATATATATAAATATTTCTTTTTTTGTGGCTGAATGTTTCCTGTTTCACAGTCAGTGAAACAGGAAACATTGTGTATCAATAATGTGTATCAGTGTCACAGTCAATGATATACATTACTATACAGTACGCTACATTCATGCTGAGCTTAATTCTGGCTATTTAATCTTTATTATCACTTTAAATGATGGTTCACATGGTAAATTAGATTTCTTATAAACTATTTTGCTGATAACCTTTAGTAACTAGGTGAAATAAAAGAGAATTACCTTATATATTACATTTATTTTAATATTGTCAAAAAAGAGATACTGCATTCATTCTTGATGTACATCAAATTCAACACTGTATGTGAGCCTAAATGAGCTAGTGGTATGATGTTGTATAGGAAATGATTCTCCTATCTCACTTCTCTGTGTAGGAGAGAGAGAGGCGGAACATTATGCATATTTCAGATGGATTTAAGCAGCGTCCTGTGGGTCCGTTAAGAGCTCATCATATTTATGAGGATGACATATTATCGCCATCAGGAGAGTGTTGCAGAAAGTCAGAGAGGAGATGATTCTAATTGTTGCTGGCATTTGGAAAACACAATATGGCGACTGTTTTCCCATCTACGGAAGAGGACGACAAACGAGTTTGAAAACAGGGCAGAGTGGCAATTGTATTTTCCCACCCAACTCCAACATTTGTTTGCAGTTACACGCTTACGTTGATTTTAATCCAGACATGAGTTTTTGTTGTGCTGTATACTGAATGTTTCTTGATAAGATTGTCACATCTCATCATTTTCACCATTTGTATGCCATCAACAGTATGGTCTTGAGGTGTAAAAAGATGATTATTTCATTATCGCAAAACTTTTTCAGAGACTGAGCAGCTTTGGTGTTAGCTAATGTGACCATCCACTCTAAAGGAAACACACTATAGTTTTATTTAGAAAATATCCAATGCATTTTAGGCCAGGCAGTAAAACATCCCACTAGAAGAGAGTTGTGCATTGTTAGACCATAGAGTCCTGTGTTAAACCATGGAGAATTGTCCCAATATGGGACCTCCAGCAGTGTTACAAGCATTCACATACCCACGAACATTCATTCTCGTACACACTCACAAGCATACAGTACACAGGAGGAGACAGTCGTATTGTAAGTGAGGGCCACAGCGGTTCATCGGCAGGACAGAGACATAAATCTTGGTGCCCTGAGGACAGGTGTGGAAACCAGCCAGGGAGACGTTTCAAACCCCACACAGCTTTGATTCACTGTAATTGTCACAGTACAGTAGAGGACAGCGCTGTTCCCTCTCCACTGAGACCACCCCCTTGTTCAAGCTTAAAATAGATCTTGCTAAATGGAATGAAGTTGCAATTAGTGGAAATAAAATTTGTGAAGGCCTGCTCTCAAAAATTACAATATTAGATGAACGGTATTGCAAAGAGTTATTATCTTTTTAATATTTTTCATTAGGGGTTACACCATTGATAAATCACTTTACTGACTTCTCTCTGTAATTGTCCGTGCAGTGCAGAGGCCGAGCCAATAGAAGCATATAATGGGCCAAACCAGCTGCACCCAAAAGGATTAAAGTAGCAGCCATTATATAAGTCCCCAGTTGTTTGTCAACAGTTAATCTTAGCATGGAAAATAAAATTGGCATGAATTTAAATGTGACCATGTGATAAACTGTGGAATAATATTCACATATATGTTTAATTAAGAAAATATAGAAATTATACAATTCTGTAAATGTCCTGCATTCAAAATCCTACGCATCATATGCAATCATACGCAAGTATTAACAGTATCCCGACCTTTAACAGCTACATTAAGTACAGTCCTAGTAGTATAGTACCAGTAGTACCAGTACTACTACTAGTACCACTACTAGTAGTATTACTAGTATAAAACTTGGAGGTAATGTACACATGTACATCAACTCATCAATTAATTTCATCATTCATTTTTGGTCTTTGTAATGATATCCTGGAGATCTATAACATGATTGACAAGTAGGAATGCAGGTACACGCTGCTGTGTTTGTCCAAGCAGGCCCCCGATTGCATCAGTCACACCTGGCGACTGCCTTGGGCTTACCAGCCTGTAATTTCATGGCTCAAAAGTACAATGTCTCATTCTGTCAACATTCACTCCTGATGGAAGCTTGCTCATTTGCTGCCATATCTAGCACGCTTCCTGCTATTCTTTTGGCTTTGTAAGAATGTTGCACAATATATTTACAGCATCCTTTATTTTGCATGATTTTTAATTCTTCATGTTGGTTTGAGAAACAGACTTTAAGGCAAGAGAAGAATGCTGTTTTTTTAGAGATAAGATTGAGATTGATGGCAGCTGTAAATCACGTTTTGGCCTAATCAGAGGCATTCAACGATGGTGGCCGACCATATTTTGGCATCTTATGTAACTCTAAGCTAGAAATGCAGCCTCTCTCTTCCTCTAGCTCCCTCCTCGTACGAACAAACCACAAATGACGAATCACCCGTGAGGACACTCTTAAGTACACACTGCTTCATGCATCATAGACAATATACATTTATCCCTTGCACAATTATTAAGCTAAAGCAATTTGCTGTCTGCCCCTTCCGACTATCTTATATCTGAGAAATAATTAACAATAAGATATGCCTCTGCTCCTTCAATCGTTGTGATAATGGTTTTCAGATAATCAATATGCATATGGTTGTACATTTAAATTAGGATCAATACTGTATGCTTTGCTTAAGTAATACTTTATGCTAACAAGACATGTCGTTAGTTAATTTGGGAGCAGTGTTTAAGTACCCAGATGACTTTGGTATAAGGGCTTGAGAGTGGTAATGCCTCAGGAATTCAGATGAGCCATTGGTGTTAAAGGCAGTTAATAACTTATAACAATGGAAAGAGCTTCATCGGACTTCTTCTTACTCTGCAGGACTGTGTGGTTTAATTTAATTTATCATCTCTTTAGATTATATTACACCACATATGTTGAAAAAACCAACAACACTAGTATTTAACACTTACTGTTTGATTGTAAACAATGTTATTTCTTTATTTCTTCTTAATGACTGCATATACACCCATGAGGTTTTAATTGTATTCAAAGGATGAGAGCACTTAAATGTGTCTGAACGTCATGTTGAACTTTACCATCCATGGCCGCCAATGAGCCAGGGGCAACAGTGGCCAGAGTTCAAAGGTTAGGCAAAGTGCAATGCTTTATTACCGGTGGAAAAGTAATTTTCTATCCATCGATTTCAAATGATCATAAGCCCCAGAAGGCATTGATGCTTTATTATCGTCACATTCAAACCAATATAAGAACACAGGTGAAGAACATCACAGATGTTTTGTTTTTTATTTCCTTGATGAATTAACATTATTTACAGTAATTGCTATGATGGTGGATAAAATATTAAGTGAATTGTTCAAAGAAAATAGATTCACAGGAGAAAATCAAAATGTCCCATGCATATACTATTATTCACAGAGGAAAATGATTTAGTTGAATGTGAATAGTCTATCAGGGCGAAATAAAACATGTAGGTGGGTGCACAGTATGCATGTGTGTGCACGAATAGGTGCTCATTCATGAATATGTGTATCCCTGTGTGTTACCCCCGCTCTTGACAATGGAGCCCTCTTTAGATTTGCAGCTGATGGCGTGTCACGCTGAAATAGATCCCCCTCAGCACTGACACCAGAAGTCAGACAGTTTGATGGTTCCCCAACTTGGGTCGCTCTCTGTGATTGACGGTTGGTAGATTGCCTGCCGACCAAACATGAGTGTGAGGGAGACACATCCTAGTCAATATGCCCCCGCCTCCTGATGTGTTTTAATGCCTGCGCATGCATAGAGAAGAGAGCCAACACCGACACACACACACACACACACACACATAGGTCTTATCAAAGTTTACTTTTTGTCTCTGTGATATTAGTTGTACTTACGTGAGGAGTTTGTTTTTGCAGATTTTTTTTGTTAAGTTGCAGGAGATGATTTTGCGTTGTTTACACATGTCTATGCTGACATGTGTTCCAAAACTCGCACACCCAAAAACATTAAGACGATCACATTCACACATGAAGACAAACACAAATTAAAGCATGTAAAGAGACTATACGACAACATCACGTCATACCTTAACACACATGTGCACACGTGTGGAGTACGCATGCAGTGATCTGGAGAGGATGGATACATGTGTGAAGCATGAAGGCAACTTTTTTGGACATGTAGATGGTGAGAGAGAGTGTTTAGTTACTTTTCAAGAAACCATGAAACAGAGACAGAGGAAAGCAAATGAAAAAAAGTGGAGAAACTTACAGGCTCACAGATGTGACAGTGAGAGTAAGAAATTGAAAAAGCACAATATATTACAGGAATATAAAACTGCACATAATACATGTATAAAGACACAGGATACAGATTATAATGCAGTTAAATGCTGGAAAACAAACTGCTGAAAAACAAGGTAAGATCAAGAGCATGAGGACAAAAAACAAGAAAATAAATAATGTCCTTGAGTAATAAGTACCATTATAGAATAAAGTTATTCTGTTTCTACATCAACTTCATTTATTTCACATGATCTTCTTTGCAAATTCCTTAACAGTTTTTAAATTAAGTGTCTTGTTTTCTACACAGATTGGCAACAAGCATACATTTCTACAGTGGAGGGGTCTGGATATATGAATTGAATACACACACACCACACACACATACGGTGCACTCTTACACACACACACACAGAGGCCGGTGAACTGAGGCCATCATCAAATCACGCTGCGCATTGTTACATTTGAACAGGAGAGGCAGCGGGCCGGAAAGACCCTGTGTTCGTCTGAGAGAGGGTAAGAGAGGGAACAGTGCTCTGTGTTTGTGTGTATGTGTGTGTAGTAGTAGGAAGGTTGTGAAGTCAGAGGGAAGAGAAAGGACAGATAGGGAGAGAGGGAAAATGAAGAAGTGGCCACCAGACGCAGAAGAGGGAAAAGACTGAGAGAAGGAAAGTGGCGAGAAACCAAAGAAATGACAAGAAGGCTACAGAGGGACAGGGTGGGGAGAAAGATAGATAGGTTGAGGAAAGATGGAGAGTAAAGTGAAGTAAAGAGGAGAGGAAAGAGGGAAAAAGAAGCGGGTGATTGGAGTGAAAAAAGAGAAGGGGGGTCGGTTATGGAAAGGCAAGGAGGCGCCCAGGGGAAGAGAAAAAGGGTTGAAAAGGTGGGAGGAGAAGTGTAGAAAGGAGAGGCTGAAGTCATGGGGGAATAACTCCTGTTGCCCATCCATGCTACTTCTGCAGGTCAGCGATGAATTCCTCCTGTTTTACTTTCTAGATGCACACTCTGCTGCTTCTGTTTTCTAACCCCTCCATGTTTCTTTAAGGAGCATTATCCTCAATTCCTTTATGGATAGAGGGGATTGGGGGAAAAGAAAAAAATAACATATAAGTGTATATATTTATTTGAAGATGGATTGTCAGTCTTTAAATCACACAAGAGAGAAAGAAAGAAGGGAGGTAGACAAAAAGAAAAGGTCATTCTGTTGGTTGTGACCAGAGGGGGTATTGCGTGCAGGGAAATTGCAGTGTATTGCTTTTGTGACAGAGGAAATGTAAACTGGCCGTGTGGGTGTGTGACCTCTCAGAGTGGAAGAAGGGGGACTAAATGGACACAAAACACCCCCTGGGAACGTTCTCAATTCCTAATGTAACTAAAACAGTTATATGGACGTGGTGATGGCTGATTGTTTCTTTATTTGCCCGCGAGTCGGTCATTGCAGAACATTTCAGAATATAATGATGCTGGTGCAGAGGTTTGAAAGTCAGGTCAATCACTTAGAAAAATATGTCAGGGGATAATTTAAAATGAAATTATACAAATTATACCTACAGTTTTTTTTTGTACTGAAAATAAAACATGTAAAAAAGTAAATGGTGGAATTAATGACATTTGAAATACATTTAAATAAAGCAAATGATTGATATATTCCACTGTTAAGCCTAAAAAAAATCAATGCAAGTTAGTAAAACATTGAAAAAGAAAGAAAATAAACCTTTAAAATAGCTCGCTTTGTGTATCCCTCTTTCCCCAAATTCTCACAAATCAGTTGTTTTCTAAACAGTAAAGTCAGTGTGGTACTGCTGGTGTGAAAGCTTCCCCAGTAGTGGGAGAAGGAGCTTGTGGAAACAGTATAAGAGGTGCCACCTCCTGGCATCTTGAAGTATTGCAACTGTGCTACTCAAAATCCGGACATAAAAGCACCAGATACATCATGGACTGTGCTGCGGAAGCCCGGCAAAGAAACACAGGCACATGCAGAAAGTAACCATACAGTAAATGTCACAGATATGGAGCTCAAATGAGTGGAATTAAGATTAATTACCGACACAGCGGACAGTAGATAAAGGCAAAGAACATCCGTATTGATATTGTAGCATGACACAAGGTAATTCTGAACAGGATATGTGTCTCTCAAACTGTCGCAGAATTATAATTAAGAAATAAATACATCATACGGTATAACACGGACCTATAGAGAAAAAATAATATGTGAAAAACATGTTTTATCATTTCATGTTCTCGTTGAGGTATACATTGACTGATGTAAATGTAACATTCTCCTGTGCAGCAGCCCATTAACGCAGAACTAAACAGTCTATAATGCGACATCAAAACCTTAACAGTTGACTGGGCCTAGTCACACCTTATCAATGCTGCGACATTTAAACATGGGCCTGGACATCACGTCTGCACCATGTGATTTAATACTTCTAAAGCATCCGATGCAACACACATACTTGCACTTGCATATGCAGTCATACAAATACATACACGTGCCCACGCACGTGTATGTATTTGTTGTACATTGTTTTTCTCACTTCCATTCATCCCACATGTGGTTTTGCAGATTTAAAGCAGGTGTTTTTCATTTCACTGCGTCTGAATACAAACCCAAACAAACACATGGGGAGTGTAACATTATTGTATGAAAAATTAAGCATTATGCAAATGTGTTTCTGTGCTCGGTGAGGTAAAGTGTCTGACTCTTTTCCGTTACTGTTGATAAGTTAACCTTTAAGATACCCGACACTGGTCTTTAATAGGTCGCGTGCTCCCCTCTCACTCCTTTGTCAGGAAATCAATGGAGTGAAAGAAGAGAGAGAAGAGCGAGGTGAAGTTTGAAAATAATCTTCCTATCTTGACTGATTAAGTGTGTGTGTTTCATGCGTGTGTGTGATTAGACTTTTCAAATTGGAACTACAGTGTAGTGTTAAAATATTTGTAATATATTTGTTTTCCAAAAGTAAATAGTTAAATCACACCTTCTTTTACAGTAATTATATTCATACAGTAAGCTACTAGTCTGCATGAACAGTAGGGGTGTCCTCGATAGGAGCATCGCCTTGTTGTTTAATTAACCATGTGGCATAGTTCTAGCTGAGAGAAAGCAATCTTACGCGAAGGAGATACGCTATCCCTGAAATATATGTACAGTATTTACACAGTCGTGAAGCAACAACAGCAACTACATACACACACACACACACACACACACACACACACACACACACACACACACACACACGCACTCAGTGGGGCAATGACTTTATATACAACCATAGTGGAGACATAGTGTGGTGGATGGGGGACCTGTGTTTTGGTGTTGAATTGATTTTCTCTTCAAATAGAATTATGTGACTGCTCTTGTTTCTCATCCAAAGCGTTACTATTTCATTTGTTCAGGATCAGGTCACTGGGACACTCCTGATGTGTCCCAGAGATACTACCTGTGAAATACAGAGAGGAGACACACACACACACACATGCACACACACACACACTTTTACTCTCAACCAAAAACCTACAGTTGGCAGTTATAAAGATTGCCCATATAGACACACAAAATCCGTCATCATTACGATGTGTATCCCAAAAGTCATTAGCCCTTAATTAATTTGGTCATTTGAAACAATGGTGGGCAGTCCACTAATTTCAAACATGAAGGTCAGTTTACTTGTCATAGCGAGCACTACTCAGCGTGTGAAAACAGTTGTATGAAGTCTTCCGTGGCTCTTAACGTCTTGGCGACATCATGAAGGTTATTTCATATACTGTATTTGCTCATGCAAATTTGTTCTATACAAACGTAATTTCAAGGGTTGAATGAAAGATACTCTTGGATTGCATTATGGCAAATGTGGGGCTTGACATCTCCTAGGGACGACAAGTCTGCTTTGATCTTTGACCATTTCTTTTCTTTTCATTCTTCCTCTTCAAAGCCTCTAAACTTTATGGAAGTGTAATAACACATTGTCTGGACTGGAAAGGTAATAAAACGTTAATTAGAAAAACATAATTTGAGAAAGAGGAGGGGGGATCACAGAGAGGGTGAGAGAGGGAGATGAGTTTTGGCAGCTTTAAACAGGCCAGTGGAAACTGAAACTGCCTAGTTGACATCTGGTGCCTCTGGTGGGCTCAGATCATAATCAATAATGGAAGGAGTAGAGCGCACTGTCACTCCCTCTTCTCTGTCTACTGTATCCCTCTCTTCGCTTTCCTTTTTTTCTTCTGTTCATTAATCCATTGTTCTCTCATCTGCTGATTTTACCATGAATGAGGCTCCAGTTCCAAACCACTGAGCCGTCATTGCCATTCATAGCCATCAGCAAACTGTGTATGGCAAAACAAAACAAAAAGTATTTTAATGGAACATGTTTTTTCTTTTTTTAATCCTCCCCACATACATGTCACTTCACCCAGTCAAAATAAACCAAGATCCTGATAGGTGATCTGGTCAAAGCATGATTCCAAGTTAGAACAGATTGTTGCCAAAGCATTTTCTTTTTCAAGTCCCCTTTTAAATCTTCCTCTGACTGTCCTCGCACTTCTACAAATTCCTCACCTTGGAGACCACCATTATAAACCCCACCCCAAAAGTCCTTTCTGTCACCCATGTCCATGTTTGCAGACCACCCACAGCAACATATCGTCCAGTATCTGATTACTTGTCTGATTGCTTGTACACATCTCTTCTCCTCTCTACTATATTCCAGAACCCTATCTTTCTCCTCTCCCACTCCACCATCTCCTCTCCTCCCTATCCGTGTCTCCCCTCCTCAGTGAGACCCCCCACACCAGCAGCAGATTGTCGTGCTATCATCCCAGTCGTCTTCTCCCCAATCCCCTGGTCACTCTTTAGGTTTCAAACTCCATTTGGCTGATCTATAGGCTGCTTCTTGGTAAACGAGTCTGAAGTGGTTTGGACAGTTGTAGATAGCTTGTTGGAGGGCCAGCTGCCAGACATCCCACTTATGTATTCATCTCTACATTGATTAATGGAGAGAGGGGTCAAAGGTCAACCTTTTATTGTGGAAGAAGCCTGACCCAAAAACAAATAAATACTGCTGTTTTCTTCTTCTTCTTTTTTGGTCTGATACCTGACTCTTGTGTTTTGATCAAACTGTCAAGAGAGGGGAACTAGTATCATCTATTTCTGAAACAGTTGGTCAAGTAGTAAGGTTAGATATTGGATGAACAGTTTTTTGAGCGTGTAAAAACCTTTATAATAATACTTGGCTTGTCAAATACAGAAATAAAAACTCTTTAACAGGGTAGTTTTGCTTTCACTCCACATGTTCTAACAGTGTCTGCATGTGTATTGTATATCATGTTTCTGTCTTAAATAATAACAGAGCTTAGAGACCATTTTTACATTCATAATTCCCCAAAATGTTGCTCTAATCACCACATGGTGGAACATCTCTGATCTGAATGAGTATACAGGTGTACTGTATGTGTGTGTATTTCATCGAATCACAACATGCTCTGTTCTCCTCTAAGTCTGCACTTAATGTCTTGTTTTCAGTGTGATTGCACAACTCAAGATTCTGCTCAATTATTTTCTTATTATGCAAAAGGTATGGAAACCACTGGTGCCTGGACAACAGGCAAATATGTCCAAAAAAATCCAAAATGATTTGCAAAGTGACTTGCAAAATATGTAAATATATACATGGTATCCAGTACAACCCATGCAACAAAGTCGTTTTTAAATTATTTTAGAACTCCTAATGTTTACAACTGAATACATTTTAAATATTTGGGGAACATATATTGGAATTATTTCCATTGGATGAAATGATGTAGTCATAAAAACGTGGAATCGTGGGTTCCAACAGTGCAAACATCTCATTGTAGCTTTAATATAGAGCTGCAACCAGCTGATACACAATGTGATACTGTCAGACAGTGTAAAAAAGAAAACGATTTTAAAGCTATAAGGGAAATAGAAAGGGGAAACAGCAATGGTGAAAATTATCAGGTTGTGAGGTAAAGTGGCCCCTAAGTCTGAAACAGATTTTAAAAAAGCTGTATACAGCCAACGGGGATGCTAATTATAAGCAATGTTACATACTTTTGCACAGAATAAAATACATTTTTGTGTTCGAGTATAAGCCATTGAGATCACCAGCTGCCCTGTATATGATTGGCATATAGGAAAAACTGTGCTGGTCGTCATGTATAACCAGTTGATTGTGGACATAAGCTGCAGACACAGACATGTAAACATTTTTTTTGGACTTATAATGTGCTGCCTGTCAACAGAAAGGGAAAGAATCCACAACCAGTGTGACCCGACGCTCAGCATCTTGCTCTGCTGATTGGCAGTAATGCTATTTAATCAAATGTCAAACAGCACAGGTTTATGATACACAGGCCAACCTTTGAATCACTGCTTCAAGTGAATGGAATGTGTGTGCAAACACACAAACATACTGAGACACACACAGAGGCTTAAGCACACACACACACGCGAACGCAGAGAACGCGTTTTACTGAGCAGTCAAAGCTTTTGAGTCAATAACTTTGATATCAGAAACACTATTCTGTCCATTGTGTGTGCGTGTGTGTGTGTGTGTGTGTGTGTGAAGTGAAAAAGGGGAAAAAGTCATCACTCGAACGTCTTGTTCATGCGCGTGTCATTTATTCGCTGCGGTATATATACAGGGAAACGTTCTCAGATTTCAAAAACTCCCCTGCCATTTCAGAAATAATTGGCCAGTTCCTTGTGCTGAGCAGACTCCACGTCCAGTAGATTTATTTTTTTTCCACACGCAACAGAGCTGCCAAAGCACGCTCTCTCTCTCTCTCTCTCTCTCTCTCTCTCTCGCTCGCTCTCTCTCTCTCTCTCGCTCTCTCTCTCTCTCTGTCTCTCTCTTCCTGCTGACAATGTGTCAACATGTAGATGTCAGCAACAATAACAATAAAACTGTTCTGTGAAGGATTGAGATCTCACTTCGGTCTGGTGCCATACAAGGTACATTACAATGAAATACAACAGGGTACATAGTGTGGTGTTGTGCAGTGCAATCTATTATGTAGAGCTGTGGGTTATTAAATTGAATGAATTAAAATCAAATGTATATAATGCAACCAGTTTTCATGAAAGGTGTTTTTTTCAGTAAAATGGTTAGCTTCAGCTTTCAAACAACTCTCTGGTATCTCAGCAAGTAATAAAGGCTGAGGAGCTTAAAATGTGTGTGTGTGTGCGTGTGCTGTGCTGTACATTTCCATTCCAGGCTACCAGTGTTTCTATGATATATTATATGTGCATGACTCTAAGTGTACTTGTGCTTATTACAGTAAAAATCCCTGCGTTTTCACATTTATCTTCATGTTGAATCAAGTCAAACTCACACGCCAAGGACTGCTGATCTAAGGATAAATTAGAAAAACACTCATTGACTCTGTTTTGGTTTTCTCCCCAGGCTTACTTCTTTCATTATCTCCTCATTTGTTCCCGTCCCCAAAGTGCCTCACAGCACTACACACCCACTTTCAATCTCAGTAGCTGTCATAGAAAAAGTAAAAATAAATGAAATAAAGTGTGCAGTCATCATGACCTCCACTTCTGTAAAAACGGCCGGTGAACTAAAATAGCAGGTTATATGAACAACATAAACACAGGCTGCATATTTAACCAAGTGATACCACTGATTTAAACATTTTCATTGCAGTATCATTAGTATTAAAAACTAAGTCCAGTGTGCATGTTTTGATCTCATACCCATGACGGTTTTTAGTCACAAAGACAAAAACAAAACAACAAAATTGGATAAGTCAAAACACTTTCGAACCTTAGCGATTTCATGCACTGTTTCAAGCTGTTTTAGGCTCTGTTTCTCTGCTATATTTCCATTAGCAGGCCTTCCTCATATGAGCACATGTTGGATATTACTGAGAAAAGAGCTATTACTCCAGAGCGTCTAATAATTGAACGGTGCTTCAACCCAGAATTATTCCATGACTCATCCACTCTTCAGTCATGCAATCCTGCCTAAAGGGTATGGACTAACCATGATAGAAAGTAAGAGAGAGAAGCAGTGAGGTGAAGTGCCTCATATCCAAGCACAGGAGAGGCCCTGTGAGCTATGGGATTGTTATGGAGAGCCATGGATGAATCTTATCTATGCAGTTATGTGCAGCAGGATTTAAGCCCCCTTGACATTTACCTGGAGAGCTTTTCCCAACATCTTTCTGCTCACCTTTCATTTATCTTTCTCTGCTGTTGGCAGTTCCTCCCTCTAGTACAGTTGCAACCATTTATTTTGAAGGAGAAAGGGTACAATCGTTTACAATAGTTCTAGCGCACCCAAGCCACACCTCAAAAAACACCAGACATGCAACATGGATAACTGGTCAAAAGCATGTTGGATCCATCCGCATCGTAAAAAAGTGGAGGTTAGTTATTGATCTCGACGTGGAAATGTAAGATCACACAGAGATCACAAACTACTGGGTAAAGCTTATGTCTAATTGTACAATATACCTCCTGAATAGTAGATAGAGATATTGTATATTGTATGTATTGTATATGTTGTCAATTTGAGAAATGAAAATAGAGTAATAAATCGGCAACTGCTTGCTCATATTGGTTGTGAACAACTACTGTAGACAGCTGCCATATTTTGGCAATATGTGTGGAATATAAGTAATAATATGGACAGATATTAGAGTTCTGGATTGGGCTGAAGTTTTGTTTCAAGGAGCTTGTATGAATATTTTGAAACACAATTTTAAATGATGCGAGTACAAGCTGACCACTGCTGCTCCATTCCACAAATAAGTAACACACTTTTGAGAGATAACTTTCCAGCCTACAGGGATAAATAAAAAATAAATCTTTAATCTTTAATCCTTATGGATCTTATGGAATTCCCTGGAATTGGGGAATTGTTATTTATTGTGAAATGAGTATGAGTAAAACTGTCAAAACAAAAGCCAAAGAGAGAAATACAACATATCACAATATTAATATTGCGTCAATTCTAAATACACAGCACTTCACGTAAGGGAGAGGAAATGACAGACAGCTGTAGAAAAATAAGAAGTAAATATAAAGTGCAAGCAACTCTTGCAATTGATTGACACAAACTAATTAACAAAGACAACATAAGTAAAAAAGCTCTTTTAAGCCGCCATTTCCAGCGTAAATGCACTCATAATTCCCTCTGATAGTTCCCTGGGAATCAACTTTCCTTTCAGTCTGTGTGCAGTCCTACAGTATTCTCACACACACACACACACACACACACACACACACACACACACACACACACACACACAGATGATCCCGCTCCATCATGACTAAAAATGAAGAGTTGCTTAAACGGCTGCTTCAGTCCCCCACAACCAGCAGTAATAAAATATCTCCAGTGTGCATTCTGATCAATGGAGGAGAGAAGAGACACAATCTGGCAGGGTTAATGGGCCCCATTCCACTTAAATACCATATGAGTGACTCTGGGGAGACAGAGATGGAGGGAGAGCGGAAGGGAGAGAAGGGGTGGGGAGAGGGACTGAAAATGGAAAAGAATAGAAGAAAGGGAAGAAAAGAAGATATGATGTAGGGAGAAAAAGAAACATATGAAGAGGTATTAGGGGAAAGAAGGAGGGGGAGAAGGAGGATGAATAATTGAGGCTGTGTAAAGAGGTGGGGTGGGGATGGATGCCAGTGTAAACGATAGAGGGAGATGGAAGATACGATGAGGAGTGAGGAAGAGAAGAAAGGAGGGAGGAGAAAATTGTGCTTGAAAGTACATTACAGCATGGGAAGTAATTCATTATGTGTGTAAGGATTGAAATATCACCCACACTGTACATTTCCAGATTTACATTTGTTAATTTGAGACTATATATTTGAAAAGAGTTCAAATGATACATGAAAATGGAACAAAGTCGTACTTTAAGAATGGTGTAGTTATCTCTGCGTCCAGTGTGTGTGCATGCAGGTGCATGTGAGTCAATACATGCGTATGTTCCCTGTCTACTTGAGTAAGCCATGTGTTCTTTAGCTGCTGCTCAGGAAGGGATTGAGTGTCACTTGAAGGGATTTTCTCTCATCTGCAACACATACAGTATAGGTCCACCCCATGACGGACTTTTCTGAAAAGTTTAGACTTTTTTTTTTCCATGACATTAATGTAGCTCTTCTAACACTTTACTATGTTACTTTGCAGCAAGTACAGGTGTGGACAGTCAAAATATTAGATTCAAGTATAAACCTCTAAATCCTATACTTTTCCTTACAAATGTTACTCCAAAGTAATACACTGCATCATTTGATATATGGCATTATTAAACTGAATGATGTTAGTTGTATTATTAAAAGAGCCTTTGTCTACTACTTAATCTACTGGGCACAATCTGCAAGTATTTACAGCCACCCCTACACGCACACACACACACGCGCACACACACACACACACACACACACACACCTCTCTGAATCTCTGTGTCTTTATAGGTTGAACCAGCTGCATCTGTGAACACTGATACCAGCATTGATCCAACCTGGGTCTTTGTAATGGACTCCAATAACAACTCCATTACTGCTGGCACACTGATTAGTGTGTGGGGCCGACTATAAAATTAGCTGCAAAGGAGCCCTCCAGGATGCGCACACAAACACACACACACACACACACACACACACACACACACACACACAGAAAACATGCATTCTGACAGATACTACAAACATGCTATGCCATCAGGCACGGGGGGAAATATATGCATGCACGACACAGACATTACAAATTCACACAGACGAGCGCACACCCACATCCACACATGCTGTGTCAATAGTCATTCAGCATGCAGGCAGAGATTAGCTGGCTACAGGAGAACAAAGGTGTTCCCTCCATTGGCAGCCCGGCATCCTCCTCGTCAAATTTGAGCCCAGATATTGATTTCCTTTAACCCCCTCTTACATCTCTCTCTCACTCTCTCTCTCCTTTTCCGCTATTACTTCACAGAAGAGTATGAGGTGCAGTGGAAGTACATATGTAGTGAGGAGGAACAGGGAAGTGTGTGGTGACATGGCAGCAACTGCATGCACACAAACACCCCATGACCACTCTCTTTGAACTAAAGTTCAATGAGGGATATGTGTATCTGTCGCCTCTTTTTCTATAGGCACAAAGTGGGGCCCCGGTTGCATCGGGGGTAAAACCACAAGGCAAATTAAATCAATGGGCTTCCCACTGGCAGATGGCTCACTTTAACACTCAGTTAGCCTTTAGATAATTGAGGCGTTGACTCTGCGGCGGTCGTAAAAAAACGGATGGCTTGTTTATACATTTCACTGAAATAGATCAGCAGAGGTTAAATAAATGGAATCCCATTTGTCAAGCAGAGGAACCCTGGTAATAATAAATGCCCCCCCACGCCCCCTCCCTCTGCAAACACCTCCACTGTTTGGCCTCATAAATAGAGGAGAGGGAAGATGTTACCCACTCGCCCCAGCCATCCGCGCAGCCTGGCCGCGACGCCATTTTGCCATTGATAGGGTAGCCCTGGTTAATGAAACGGTCCTTCCTTCCCCTCTTCTCCGCTTGTTTTTCCAGCCCTCCTCCCTCCTGCACGCAGTGTGATAAGTAGCGAACCAGCGAAGCCTGTAATTACAATCTTACCGAGGAACCCTGGCCCAATCTGTGTATAAATCTCGCCATCCAATTACAAGATGTAATAATTTTGCAGTCAAGCTGGTAATGAGGTCTAATACTCATGCATGTGATAATCCCCCCTGGATGCTGACTCTATCAGATGTTAGCTTTGTAATTATACTGGCAGAAAATCATTATTTCATGTTCAGCAGAAAAATGAGCGTGGTGGGGGGAAGTTAATTTTCTCTATGCTCTGTGAAGCATAGACTAAATTTTAATGATCTAATCATTACCCCCCGACTATCCCCTGCTGCAATTGACCCATGTTACTTGTGTGAGGCAACATTTTGCTCGTTTAAGAGTCCCTGATATGCAGTAAGGTTTGCCAGGTAGGAGCCTTTTTATTTAGTAATTATACCACAATAAAACTATTATGCTAATGATATGTAAATCGATATCGTTGGGACGCAGTGTCATTTAACAGCTGCACGGAACATAAATCACATTTTTAATTGTAAGCAGTTAACATTTCCACATTATTGCTTTGTGTTTTTTTTTCTCCAAGTGTGACTGTGTGTGTGTGTTTCATCCTTTCTTGCTCTCACTCTTTCTGATGTGGACAGATGTAAATATTTCCAACGTGCAGTGTTTTTGAGTGTGTGCATTGATATTGACTGTGATATACTGTATACAGTACAAACCAGCAATCTATGAAGGCAAAATAAATTTGTCTACTTTAAAGTCTAATTGCACACTGGTTATACGCAAGTAGCATGCCAGGCTAAGTATCCTGAGGTAGTCTACAGATTGTTACTTCAGACGATGTATGTCACTGAGAGATATATGCAGGGAACTGGAAAAAGAGGATGATGTTTTTCTTTTAGCATTTGTAATTCACATTTGGGTCACTTGAACGTCTAATTAGTTTTGTTTTCTTATTCTTACTCTGTTGATATGTCATCATGCCAAACCCTACCTGGAACTCCTCAAACTTTATATTTTTTAATTAATTTAATTAGTAACAGAAATTCTCTTTACAATTAATTCTTTTTCAAAATTGTATTCCAAAAACCTTTTTGGTAGGCTCACACAAGGTCCAACTAGAATTAAACAACTCATATGATGGCTCATCTCAGCAGGTTTACCTCACTTGAACTTTACAAGCTGTTGCTGCCGATGATTTAGGGTTGAGACTGTTTTGCCTTTCAGGGCGTATAATAATGACAAATATAATAATAATGATCATAATTATTATTATTGTAAACTTTGGTCATTTTAAAGTAATACAAGTGCCCTATGTTTTCAGCTATCTGCATGATGTTTCAGGTTATTCAGGTTACCACAGGGCCACAATGAGCAATAGTAGCACTCCGATAAAACAACCAAAAGACAACGGAACTCTTATAACACCACATGGGCAGACAGCACAGAGAGGTGTAAAGCAACACAGGGGTAGGGAAAGTAAAACGTGGAAAGCATACGGCGATAAAATCTGAGCTCAGCTGTCCAAGGGTCACGGCTGGCGGAGCGCGAGATATGGTAGTTAATGGAAATGATTGATTATAGCGGGGCGACCCAATAGCATCTGAAACATTAAAAATGATTTAACGCATGATCTGCATCTTTTAACCAAAGCTGTTATTTTAGGGGGATATGATAGAGTCAGATGCAAAGTTTAATATGCAGATAATATAAAGACAAGGAAGGACAAAGGTTAGGCTTTCTGACAAATGTTGGCCTAATCTGAATGTCAGTAAATGTCAAAGATTACACAGTGTTGTGTGTCCCTAGTAAAGTTCAGTGTTGGTACATATGCTGTTTGCAGTTTTATGCTTTATGTCAAACCTGACCAATTTATTTGAAGATTAAACATTTAATATATGCAAGTGGATTTCACGATAACACCATTTGTTACTGTTCAATGCTGATGTTGTTTTTTTCAATGAATGTGGTATTCACAAATATATTGTTGTCTTTAATCACTATTGGACGGAATAGGAGTGGCTTATTTTACTTTTATCAATATGTAAATAGCATGTGTACCTTATGTACAACAAACACCATACGTATGTTTCTTACATCATGTTAAACTGGACAGGGATCATCCCACATCCCAGATAAAATGAAACTCTGCCTCGTACTGATGTGATATTGATATTTACCTTAAATATGTCCTCTTCACACATATTTGACATGGAAAAATTTAAAACATATTTGAGACTTTGCCTGTGCCCTTGACAAAGCTATTGATTTGAGGGGCATCGCAATCCAAGCAGATTATGTTTTCATATGTGGTCCCTCAAGGAGTGATATTGAGATCAGCATGCATTGCGCACTGGAGCTTCACCTTTTTCTCAGCATGATGGATGTGGATCCTACACCAAAGTGATAAGAGTCGTTATTTGATGATCAACCATCCATTGTATGGCATACATTTAGTAGTCCTCATGAATAAGGTTCACTAAATCATGTGTATGAACTAATTCTGCATAATATTACATCAATATAGTGGTATCTGACACTCATAATGTAGACCTTATTTCATGTTTCTGATTTTTTCATTCTGACTAAATGAATTTGAACAAATCACTAGGACTAATATATAAGCTTTTCTTCTTTCTGCTGTACTATTCAATGGCACAACGGTGGTTTTAAATTATCAGAAGAGTCTTGTTGGGGATAAGAACATGTAGTCTTACTTCCTATTAGATGCTATTTAAATGTTATTCAAGGCCCCCTGTGCATCTGGCATCCGTCTCATGTGAAATTTATTTTGAAAGTTTTGGTCACACATGGAAAGTTAAGCAGATGGTACATCTACAGCACTCAGACACTTGTGCTCACATACACACACACACACACACACACAAACAAAACCATCAAGAGAGCCAGGGAGCGTGGGGCCCCTTTATACCCTCCTTTCTCTCCTCTCCTCTGCTGCTCTCTATTCCTCCCCTCTTCTCCCGATGCCGTTATATGTATTATCTTTATGCCTGCCCATCTCTGGACACGGACGCCTCTTGTTTCGCCATTTTAAACAGATCTAATCAGCAGTGTGTTAAACAAGAGTGGATCTTTTATGCATTGGATGTTAGGACAAGCAAATCACCGCTGTAGATCAACCGAATAAACAACTCCACCCTGATTCAATTACAACAGCTGGGGTCTGTGCTTTTATCTGGCGGGGACATCATTTCAATCAAAATGTAAAATAATCCAATCCAATAGCTGAGATAGGATACAGACTGCTGAGCTTAGTTGTTTTATAAAAAAAACAGAAAGAAATACAAGGCATTTTTTGCCCGCTCTCTCGCTCTCTCTTTCTTTCTGACAGCTTTCAAGAAGTTCCCATTCCCAAACTCCATTACCTTGTGTAATAGCATTCACAACTGAATTGAAAGGAAGAGGGAGAGATTGTTGGCTGTATTTTTATTACTCAAAGCTGTTTTCCAAGACACAGCCTGGTGCACTTTTATTCATTTAATTAACAGTAGCATCAAATTTTTCTTGTCCCCTTCATGGACCTCCTCGCCTTTTTGTCTTACAGGCAACAGCAATTATTGTGTAAGATCATACTTAGCGGGAATTGGAAAGTCGGCATAGGCGGTATTAATGGAAAGGTAATGTAAATGTTTTCTCTGTAAGTTATGGATTTGATGGCAATCGGATACAGGCCACTGCACTTTAGCCCCCTTTAATTAACTGAGCAGAATGCACCATGACAGAAATTTGGAACAATCTCTTGAAGGAAGGAAGAGAGAGACAGCACAGAAAAGAGAGAGGGACTTCTCTCAATAATAATGTTCAAGGAAATTGAATGTAGGAGAATGTACAACAATGTTAAATATGGCTTGTTCTATCTGCAATAATGTAATCTAATGGAAAGCAATTAATTTAGGACACAGGCCACTGCACTTTTTGCTCATTTAATTAAGACATGGGATATTTGCAAGGAGTTGGAATATAAAGCTTTATGAAGTATTACACCTCCCCTGTCACACCAAGAGATGTGGTGGCTAAACTCACTCTGAGGTAAATTATACGTAGTGTAAGCTGTAATTGAACTTGTTGACATTGTTTTGTATATATATGTAATAAACTAAAGTGTGTGCACTGTGTGATTTAGTTAAATGCATTATAGCTTTTTTTAACAGCTCAAAAACGGACCAGTACATACTTTAGTAAACATAGTCTTGCCAATTTCCATGGTTTGAAACTAAAGGCTATAAAAGTTACAATCATGAAGTATTGAGGCATGTATGGTCATGTAAATATACGTTTGTAATATAATATGTTGTGGGCTGTTCCATTTATTTTACAACTTTATTTACTTAAGGATTTTACTTCAGCCCTAAACAGAATCCGGTTAAAACGAATACACCAGTGTTACAGTATTTTGTGTCAGAAAAGGTGGTTTGAATGGATCACACAAGCAAATGGTAACAGAGGGTACAATATTGTGACCCTAGTTCTATGAGCACAGGCGGAACCCTGTCCTGGACTCTATTCAGTATTGATATCAGACACTGCCCTTTTTTGACGGCTTTGGTGATCTCTGCCAGAAAGAAGGCTCCCCAAGTCATCCCACTTTGAGTCTCCCACTGAAGACATACTGGTTAAGTTCAGGAGATTATCATAGTGTTCCTCCCACTGCCTGACAGTATACCTCATCAATGGCATCAAACAGAGGTCCTCGCATGCTGTAAACATTACCTCCCACTCTTGAGTCACTTGACGGTTGGCCAGATCCTTCGCCATAGTTTTCCTGAACTCCTTCCTCACCTTGGGTCCTCACCCCACTGGCCCCCTAATACCAGTCTTTTGATTAAGATGTTCCCAAACCCAACCAAGCCTAATGGTCTAACTAACTTGTTTTGCGTTTCAGCATGGGGGGGGTCACTTATTTGATTCTACTTCGAAAGATAGCTGATTCCCTAGTTAGCTGTTTGGTGTCTTTTCATCTGGCCTTCATTGGTCACGTAGGCAGACGGCCCGGTTGCCAACACCACACTGACTGATACCAGGTGGCACGGTTGCTGAGACTCACTGACATAGAGTAAAACTCTTATTCGAGAAAATAAATTCCATCTCATGATGGGCTATAGCCAGTAAAGCAAAGAGAGAGAGTGTTCCCAAGTGCCAGTTTTCATAACCAGGTCTCACTCCAGAAGAAGAGCGGGTTGTCCACTAATCGGGAGATTTTCGGTTTGTTCCCCGGCTCCACCAGTCTGCATTTTGAAGTGTCCTTGGGCAAGATACTGAACCTCAAATGTCCCCTGGAGACTGTGCCATCAGAGAATGTTTGTGTCAATGGATAGGCCTAAATGTTGGCATGTTGTATATAAGTGCTTTGAGTGGTCAAAAGATTAGAAAAAGGATATATAAATCCAACCCCATTGTAAATGAACTTGGTCCATTCTGCTCGTTCTGGCTGAAGATGGCCAGGTTCTATGGGTACAGGTCCAGCCACTGTTTGCTTGTTTACATATGACCTCCCCACAGCCTGGATCCAGGAGGGGACCCAAGTCTGTTTGTTTTCATCTTAATATGGGTGTGACTTTTCATGCTGAGAAATACTTTGAAATAATAATGCAAAAAGGAAAGCATACATTTATGCTTTTATTCTTCAGTTAAATGGTCCTTCTAATTAATAATAACTAGTATCAGATATCCTCTAGAATAAAAAAATAAATATGTTTGTGTGTTTTTGAGAGTTTCCTTTGAGTTATTCCTGTTGATTACTGGTTTGAAAAGAAAGAAAATCACAAGCACAGGCAATGCAATGTCCTCCTGGTGTCTCCATTCAATTCTCCTGTGACTAAGTTACGCTTTTGCACAGTTGTTGTGCACAGTAGTTGTAACCAGGTCCCACGTATATTGACTAGAGGCATAGGTAATAACATGCATAAAACTCCCTTTTTTATTGAATTGTCCCAACATTGATTTTCTCCCCCTCCTTTTTTATTTTTTTAACACAGGCATAGTAAAGGTTATAGACGTACAGAGAAGGAGGGGAGGTGCACTGACACTTTTCCAGCTCCCTTACACAAAAACAAGCATTTTATAATTCATCACCAGGCCATGACAGATGAGTCCTGCTGGAGAATATTAGAAAATGTCTCAAATCTCATATATATGCTAATGGTATGCTGAGACCGGTTGGGTAGTGTGGCAGACTTTTTAATCTGCTCTTGCTACAACTAGGACCACTGAGTGAAAGTGGAGGAGACAAGTCATTGCACTTCAACGATTTATGATCAAACAACTTTGGTTTCGGCAGCAGGACAGAGAGACAGATAGAGAGTGAAAGAAGATATCATAGAGAGGATGGATAAAGACAAAAGGGGGGCAGGGCATGTTCTTGTAATTTAGCAAATGTGTAATACCAAATACCGGAAAGACACTCAAGTCTTTCACCATAAAATATGTTGAATTAGTCTTGTCACTGTCGCTTAGTCTCCGCGCTGCATTGCAATCCATTTCATTTACATTTTGATTTATGGCATTTTGTGTTATGCATGGATACATAATGCGTTCCTGTTAAGCGATGGACTTGTAATATGAATATTACTGTGGTACACTTATGTATGCCCAATGCAGTTATCTGCTGAGCTGAAAAAATGTCAAAATATGTTTTTATTTTTTCATGCCTTGCAATGCATTAATGATGATTTGATTATAACTGTAACAGTTACATTGTACAGTACACCAAAAATAAGAGAAAGACGATGCATACAATTTGCATTACACTGATTGTTGCTGACATTATTATACTGCACCACATGTTCTCAGTGATAAACTGAATTGAATAATTGAAAATAAATCCCTATTCCAATAATCCATTAAAATAATTCCTTCTAAATTGACTGTGCTATTTGTCAGCTATGTTAACATCCCTGACCCTTTCAGGAAACTAGAATAGAGAGTATTTGCAAATGTATCAAAACTTTTACATGTATTTGAAATATGGTTGCCTCCTTGTATTCTCATATATGCATGTAAGAGCACCTCTTGCAAGATACTGTTTCACATTTGCAAAGTCTATCTTCCCTTTTCTCTTCATCGCCTTCTTCGAAAACCTGTGCACGTCTATGCAAAACATACACTTATAGTGATAACATAATCACTCAGAGCCCACGACTCCCTGCTCTATTGGAGCTTGTGATGAGGCATTAATAACAGTGAGGCCGGTGCTTTATTTTTTATAAATTACATATGTCAAAGATAAAAACTTCTTTGTTGAATGCCCATAAGTTGGGTTGGGCACTATGATAATAAAGGTTCACATAATTCTAAGGACATCCTTTTTTATTCATTTTGAATTAAAAAAAACAACAACATACAAATATATACTATGAAATGTTTGACCTGAAGTCATTAAGTAGCATTTTAATACATTTACACTCTGATAATGGCACTCTTCTAGGTAAAACATCTCCTCCACACAGACTCTCAATTTACTTATTACTCATCTACTCATTTATATGTGTATCGTGTACACTTTAGACCAGGGGTCTTCAACATTTTTTCAGGCCAAGGACCCCCAAACTGATAGAGAGATGGAGCAGGGACCCCCGACTATATATATTGTATAAAATTGTGTTTTATATTCAACTGGGCCTAGTACCATGTATAAACATACCTCTTGTGCATTGTGCATTCAATACTAAGCTATTCAAATACTACACAGGTTCATATATTCATATTTTTATTTTAAACATGTGCAAGGTACAGTGAGTAGGGTGGCCATGCCACTGCCATTTAGAAACATACCTTGTCAGCTGATACCAATGCCAATATCAACATTGTCTGTCAATTGCATGATAATCATGCACACAAGCTATTCAAATTGACGTTTATAAATGTGGAAACCAAAATGAGTGATGGCCTATTAGTGCCACTGCCATGCATAAACATCCCTGTTATCTTGCATACAATACTGAACTATTAAAATAATGGACAGATTCATGTTTGGAAAAAAAAATAATGATAAAAAATTGTCTAATCAACCAAAGATTTCGCGGACCCCCTGCAGTACCTCCGCGGACCCCCTAAGGGTCGCGGACCCCCTGTTGAAGACCTCTGCTTTAGACAGAAGAAGCAATTCTTTACTGCCTTCTTTCTATGACAATGAAATCTAAACGAATTTAGCTGCCTTGTGTCTTTTAGGGGGACAAATAGAGTAAGTAGCTTTTGCTTGGTAGTATGAATTTAAGCTGCTGAGGGCAAAGTTGGGTTGGCTTATCAAAGGATTAAGTGAGTTATTTTCAACAAGGGTCACTTCCAGTTTATACGAAACCCTTATAACTGCTTACTGTGGCAGTCATCAGAGAAGTTGACCTTATTTCTCTGAGACGATTCATGGAAAATGAAATCCGATGTACGATACATTCAGTTCTGATTTCAGTTTACTTCTGTAATCTCACTCCAATACCTGTATTCTCCTACAGCATTTACCAACGCTTTGATACACCATTAAATTATTATTATAGTTGCCGCTTCCCACATTACACAATATGTCTCCTCTCATTTGTTTGGATTGCATCCAACTTCCTGTTATACTGTCTCTACAGTCCTTCCCCTGCTGAGGAGACCTCCCTTGTCTTCTGACAACAGTGACAGAAAATTATTACACGTCATTACACTTCTTAAATCACAATTTACCCATGCCTCAGCAAATTATTCTCTGGTGGGTGCCAGCGGTAATGGAAACTGTCTTCTCCACTTTACGTCCAGCAACTCTCCTGCTCCGTCAAAACCACACCAAGTGTCTGTCTCTAGACGTGGTGAAGAAGAAGCATTTCCTCTCCCGCTTCTTTCTCCATGTTCTTCCTTTCCCCTTCCCTCTATGATTCCTCTCAACCTCTTTTCATTTCTACTTTTTTTTTTCCTCCTTTGTTCCTCTCTTCCTTTTGCCCTTTGTTCTCTCCTCTGTTTTCAAATCAAAAGGACTCCAGTGTGACTCCTCAGGCTGACATTGCTTTTTGCTGAATTAGACATTATAAAGGTAACTGAAGGTGCGGCACTCAGACATGTATTAGATCTGTTTCTGGATGGAGCAGTACTGACAGGATGTTGTCTTACTCAATATATTTAACTGACTGAGCAATGACATTTCTTTTTCTTTTTCCACCGTGACTTCCTGTGATTTTTATGGAGTTTTCAAAGAATCACGAAGCTAACCAGTTTAAAGCCTCATACTGGCTGGGTAATGTCAATTAGTTCAGCTCAAAAGACATGTATGTTGTCTTCACCCAACGGATTTCCACATACAGTGCACACAAACCATTATTTGTCTTTGGACTAGACTATTCATGCCCTTTTAGCTTGACTTATGGGTTCCATTTTGTGCTGGCAGTGTTCATGAGGGGAAAGACTACCCTGAGGGCATTAGCCTCCAGCCCTGTTGTTAAAGGCTCGACCCTCTCTCTGTCACTTTAGTTGTGGTTTGTGAAGAACTTTGTTCTTCCTCACACTCTGTCCCTTCTGCTAACCTCTTCTCTATCTCCCTGGTTTTGCAAATATCTTCCCTTTTTGCCTTTTGCATTGTGCCTCCCTCTGTTTTTCTCTGCTCTTCCTCGTTCTTTCCAGCTGTTCTTCCATTCTGCCTCCATATCAATTCCTTCCTGCTTCTGTCAAACCAGACGGAGGCCAAAAGTGCTGTTTTTCCCGAAGGCCCACACAGCTTACATTTAGAGGAGTAAATATATCCTGGAGACATTTGTCTCCGCTTTGTCTGAAATAATTTGGGGGCGTTCGTAGGCCAGGATGAATGGGCCTGCCTGGCGTTAAGTGCCCGCAAAGTGTCCAGGGACTTGAGCAGAGAGAGAGAGATGAAGAGCTAGAGACTAGAGAGATAGAGAGGGGAAGAGAATGAAGCACTTTATACCTTGATTATTCTCCTTTACTCCCTCTATTGCCTTCCTCCCATTTTGATACCTTTGCTTAACATCCAGTCTTCCCTCCTTGCCTGTTCCATTATGCCTCAGTGGGAGAATAATGATGAATTGCCTGGCCGCAAGGAAGCAAAATATATCAAGTCCGGGTGGGTTTGGGAATTGGTTAAGTACTTCTACAGAGCCCTGACCTCATAATCGCTTTGAGCCTGCAAGGACCTCCTGATTTATAAAGTAGCCGTTGATTAATGCCCTTTTAAGTGGACGAGGCAGGCCAAAGACACAGAGGCCCGACCACTCAAACATGAACAGCATTTCAAAAAAAGAGAAAGGTGTGTGTGTGTGTGTGTGTGTGTGTGTGTGTGTGTGTGTACAAGGCAATGGCTGTGGCAGCAGCCGATGGAATAGCATGCAGTCAGTGTGTGAGTTTAGCAGTAAAGGTAATTGTGGCAGCAGCAGCTCCTCGCCAGTCAAATCTTCCTGGCTATAAATCATTGCCGTTTGGCCTCTCTTTGACACCAATTGCTGCCTGTCCCCAAAGCCTGCCTAAAGCCTCTGTAGGTCAGCAGTGAGCTCTTTAAATACGTCTTGTCAGACGGACAGGCTGACAGATAGCTACTGCTGCTGCATTGGAATAAGTGATGGTACCAATACAACCGTGAAGTGTGTGTTACAGCATGCAGACCATCTTGCAAAATGGGCACAGACAAGGCAAAATTAAAAAATGAAAAACATATTTACTGGCCTACTAAATGAAAACACAGTTACTATTTGGTCAACACTTTGTAAAAAAACTGGAATCAGATTTTTTTACATCTGTTTTACCAAACATTGTGCCATAGAGGCACCAGTTTGCACTTTAGTTTCACAGTCTACACAACAGCCTATATATAAGAAGTTTTCAATTAGGTAGCTGGACTTTTATTGACTTTAACTTTTTTTACCTGAAAGGTGCTAAATTCGAGATTCGGAGCATATCTAGTGCCTCCACACGGCCCTCACATGGCAATAGCTGAGCCGGCGGCTCGCAGCTAATGGTGCTAACAGTGCACACAACTGTAACAGTAATTTAATCATTAAATCAATTGTTGGATCTTTTTCAATGATCATATTTTTATACAGTATTGGTGATTGTGTTTGATGACCACGTTTATCATAGAGTAAGCTGACACTGGGCACAATAGCAAGACTACAGGTCAGGTCAAGCTGCCATTCAGGGGTCAGATAGGCAAACCGGGGCCTATTCTACAACAAGTCTCTGGTCAAAGACACCCGCTGATCTCATTAGGTTACTCCAATTAGACAGTGTCACTTTCCATTTCAGAGTCAGTATCTCAGGCAGTAATTCTCCACAACTCTGTCTCCTTCTTTTATTGCTTCGTGAGCCCAGAGACTGTCTGAGTTATAATTGAATGAAGGCTGATTAATTTATGGGCTGTTAATTGCTGAGATTGGTGGTAGGAAGTGACACACACATAGAGTGTACTATTTCAGAAGTGGTGGAAAGGAGATTTGAAGGAATTTCGATCATAGAACATTTTGGATTTTAGCATAACATTTAAACAAAAAGCTGTAAATGTAGATTATTTAAAAGCATGATTTACCCCTTTGTGGTTTTTATATCCTAATTTAGATATGTTAAATGTATACCTTCTCCATGCATGTATGTATGCATTGAGATTCTTTGTTATTGTTTGCAGAGCCAAAGCTGAATAAAACAGGTATATTCATTCAGATAGATACAGAGTGTTGACCATGTTCCACTTCACTGGAGTATGGTGCACCACGCCGATGAGGTGACATTTTGAAACCTATTTTTTTCAACTTAAAACTTTCCCCTCATTGTCTCTTTCACAGCGCTGTGCTCTGAGATTGACAGCTTGCTCTCCGGGCTCTATTGGAGGGTTTGGAAGGAAATTTGCTCCGGCGAGTTCTTTCCTCCCCTCCCTTCACCTGTGGCAAGCAAGATGGCCTGGCATGTGGGAGAGACGTGGCAATGGGGGACGAGACTTCGCCGTGCAGTAGAAATGGCAGTGTCAATTAAATATCACTTTCAATTTCCTTGTTTTATGATCCCCGGGCTACTAAGCACCAATAATCCCCCCTCGGCAAGCCCTCCTACCTTGTCTTGAGGAAGATTGATTACACTTGTCGCCTCCTATAAAAAAGACATTTACATGAAAATAAGAAAACAACTTCTTTGTTTGCATGGAAGTGAATCAAGGAAAAAAGCAATTCCCAATTTGATTTTTATACAAAGGCGAGGCAAGATAACAATCTCATGGCGTCTCATCTCAGTGAGTTTTGGAGGTAGAGCAAAGAGGGGGGGGGGAGGAAGACGTATGTAGATTGAATAAAGCTGGCAAATTATTTTCGTGCAACGTTGATGGATGTTGTCTTCACTCGCACAATGAAGATGTCTCCGATGCTGCGGCAGAGATTGCTTTTGACATGTGTGTTACATGGAGTGTATTCCACATATTCCTTCCCTGAAGATTAATCGCACATATAAAACAAAATAAAAAACTTTGACTGGAGACAGGCTAATATCATTACACTCTATGGAAATTGTATTTATTTTGTCTTTTGTCAAGAGATGAAATGATATTTAGACATACTGAGTAGTTTAGAGTGCTTGTGTTTGGAAGAGAAGACGCTTTTTATGTCATGCATTTTGCATTGTACTGAAACTTATGATGAGTGCTCTTTTGATCTTTTCTGTATCTAACGTTGCATTAGAAAGATAATTACATAAAATGTATACATATATATGGTTAAAAAAAATACATGTATATTTTTGTGTCTCAGATATATATTTGTCTAGTGTACTTCTCCCTGTATTTGTTATCGTCCCCAAATTAAAATACAATTCATACTAATATTTGTCTTCCTCAATTTATTTATGTAACGTATTTCATACACAAAGGCAATTCAACGTGGTTTACATATTACATGACTCTAGCTGTAGTTTAGTTGGTATGGAAATCAGCTTGCAGAGGTTGCAAACTGTCATGTGTAATCCATTACAATGAATATATCGCTGTATTGCATAAGTTAACTTAACTATTATGTTAAAATGCTGATGAAAAGGCAAACTTATTTTGTTAAGTGTACTCTTGATTTATGGTAAGTGTACTGTATATGCTGAACCAGAAACAATACAAGAGATCAATTGTTGGCAGTTTATGTACCAATGTGTTGTGTGCCAACCAACAAATATATACACAGCATTGTGATCCATTTATATAAACATAGTGGCCTGCTCGTGTGAAGTTGCATAGTCACTGTTGGTAGATGCCGAAAAGTATTTGTGCCAGAATGGCTCTACAAGCTTTATACCTCAACTCACCACCTGGCCTCTGTGTAGAAATGTGTTGTGCTAAGTATAACATTGGATCAACTTTTATTTTCCTTCAGTGGCAGTGGTAAGATAAGAAAGCGTGTGCTAGTGCAATATGGTGACTGAGGTTACCTAAAACATGCGTTACTCTCAAATGAATAAAAAGTCGGACAAAAAAACAATAGTCATGTAGGCTTTTAATTTTGGGACAGCAGCAGCATTGTAACCCCAACGGTATGGCCGTCTCAAGCGTGTCCATTTTGTGGCAATGCCTGTTTGGTAATTTTGCGCCTCCAAACAAACCTGTATATACTGTATATATACATAGATAAATCAGTTCTAGACGTAACAGTAATGTTTAAATGCGGAACTGGTTTGATAGCATGCAACTTGACACACACATGCATGAACAACAGCTAACATACTCTATACAGCAAAATGTAGCAGGACTGGCAATAAAATAAAGATGTGAAGCATAAAAAGCAAGAGTGAAAGTAGCCTCTCTTTCTGTTAATCACACATGGGACATGCTGAATGAAATGTCAGAAAAAAGAAATCCTCTCAATGCCAGATAAGGGTATGTTGGAATGTATGTTACGGATTAATTAACAATAGTAATAGCAATGTGTGTATGTGTCTGTGTAGGCTCCTTGTAATTTCATGCAGCAGTTTTCTTGTCGAGTTATCTCAGACATGGTAACATTAATTTACGCCCTGCAGTGGCCACTCCTGGGGAGGGCAGCTCAGCAAACATGTTTTTATTTTTATTTTACAGGTGATTCCTTTTAAAATTGCACATTCAAATGGAACAATTTTGCATTCCACTTTACCAGTGATACATTATATTTCACTTTGCCAATGCCGATAGATTGGGGCAACAATGTCCACAGGGATAAAAAGAAAGATAGACAGAGAGAAACATGAAGAGGGGGTCTATATGGAATGAAAAATAAAATGGAACCGCGGGAGAAAAAGTAGAGACAGAGTTAGAAAAGGAAGGGGTGGGTTGGTGGGGGTCAACGAGAGAAAAAGGGATTACACTGGCCATTATCAGATATAGCAACCATAGGTATTTCTCAAACAATGGCAGCAGCAGCTGATATGTCCATGCATATATGGTAAACAGTGAAGAGAGATTAGTTTAAAACCAAATCTCCTCTGTGCACCTTTAAGTCTTTTGTCAGTGCCACAGAGGTTGTGTAGCAACCGGGTGTGTTGAGCATGTTTACACAAAGCATAAGAGCATCGGTGTCCAATAATTCGTGTCTCACATGGTCTTTCACTACTTAAACAAGGTCAGAGCAGCGACGTGAACAACTGAGCATCCACACACACACACACACACCGGTCATATCTGGGCTTTGAACAGTGCTGTATTGTGCCACTCTGTGTGTGTGCCGAGATAAGCTCGGCCGCTAATGCCGCGCATAAGACACTAATAAACAAACAGTGTTTAAATTGGCCTGAAAGGATTCAGTGATGCGTAGGAAGCACCCCCGGCGCTTCAATGGCTTAATCTGCCACCTTCTCAGTCTACTTTTTCACATTCTCACAACAGATTAGGTTGTAAATGGACAGAGAAGAAGGGATCCGGATCTCACCGGCACTAGAACTTTCCACCTTGACATGATTTTGTGTTTCTTCAATGATTAGCTGTACAGATTTGACGAGACTATTGTGTGAACAGTTAAATAATACGTTCTGTGTCTGATTTCAGTCTGGATTATTTAGGTAAAAGTTATAAACAATTTATTTCACTCCAACAAGTCTGACTAAGTATTTAGTTTCTCCAGGATTAATGCATACTCAATAAATCTGCATGGGTTGTGAGGATACTTCTAATTGCAAATTAAATTTTATTTTTATTTTTTTGGTGTAATAAATGTAAATGTGACATCATAATCCATAATAAATGCAATGTTTTATTTGCAATTCTGTAGCAAAGTGGAAGGCAGAGTGCTGTTGCAGTGTAATCTCTCTTACTCTGTGCTGTATCTCTGTGGGATATACAGTAGTGTCACTGACAACTAGAGGGCAGACATGACTATTTGTCTTCCTTGTAAAATGTGAATGTGCACGTGTGTCAACCTGTTTGTGAACAGTGGCTCTGTTACTGCTGCGTCTACTTTAAGATAAGTTTGTAGATATTGTTTTAGTTAATGATTTAAATGAATTATCTCTGTTTCATTACTTCTATTAATCCTGTCCATTAAAGGAGCTCTAAAAAGGTTTCTTGTAATCCTCATTGATATTGTATATATTATCGTTTTTGCTGAATAAGGAGGTTGAGGACTTGATTTTCATTATATCATACATATTCTAAAAAAGAAATAATCCAAAAAACATGCTGGATATATAGCATTTATTCTTCCAAATAAAAGTCACTGAGTTATAATTTTTCCATGGAGTAGTACCAGCATTCCAGCAGGGCATTACAACAGTGTGGAAGCCTTCGAGTCATGTGTTGAAATCTATTAGTCATTGTGCTATTGGAGGACGCGCAGGGGGCGAAAAACCATGGTCCTTCCGGAGAGCGATTCATCTGTTTTTTTCCCAGAGCCCTCCGGGTCAAGGTTTTATGGTTCCTGTTTGGTCTCCAAATGCTCTTTTCTCTCACCCCCTCTCAGCCACGCTATAGTGTCCAAACTTGTCTACATTTGCTTCTCGTGTTTTTGTGCATGGTAGATGTCCTTTTAAAAAGACCAATCTCAAATAAGTCTTTATTCTTGTTTTGTTGGCCCATATTCTCTGTTTTCATGAACTCTGGCCCCAACCATGGCAACAGCTAGAAAAATGTTAACATTGATTGACAGGATTAAAAAAGGCCCCCTTCCCCGGTACGCATTTCAAACACTTTGGGAACAATGGTGCTTGGTGTGATTGAATTAATGAGGTATCGCCGACTGTCAAAAGAGCACACATACTTTACATAAACCTGATTATCTTTGCATGGCAGAAATAGAAGAAAAGGGGAAGCGAGGGAACTGAAGGAGGAGGATGGAGGGAGCAGAGAGGAAAGAGAAGAGAGGAGGGGCAGATTTGGATTTCACTGGGCATCACCCAAAAAATAGCATCAAAGTGTGCACTGCATGATGGGGGTGGACGTGGTGCTCACAAAGTAGTGATGTTCTGGCTTGGGCTTGCCTTGGCCTCTCCCTCATGCCTGTGCTCTGTTTAGCATAAACCAACCATAGGGGCTTTAACAAATCTATTCAAGGAGCATGGGGCCCCAGAACAACAGTTTTTCACAAGCCACCACCCCCAAGCAAGACGTTTTTTGCAGGGGAGCCATTGTTCTGCTTGAACCGCACAGAGATTTCATCGTCTCCCCGACCCCGAGCCGGAGGAAAAGGAACAGCGGTGCCCTGAGTGAACCCGTGAAGTGACACCCGGAGTGACTGCCAAGAGTCTCACTAATTCTACCAACCTATTGAGACAGGAAAATAGAGTGGAGAAGAGGAGGGTGGGATGGATTGTGGGAGGAAGGGAGGGTGTAGGGATGGATAGAGGTTCTCTGACTGAAATGCTCACCAGATCAGCAAAGTGAACCCTCTGAAACGTGAGCTAATTCTCTATTTAATCCTTTTAGCTGCTTTTTTCTCCCCCTTTCATCCTCACTCAACCCCCTCCCTGCATCCCTCTCCCTCTCTTTACTCGTTCTCCCTCCTGTCCTCTTTTTTTACCCTCTTTTTTGAGGGAAGTGTCAGCAAAAGTTCTTGTTGAGGAGAAAAAGGAGAGGCAGGGAAGGACGAGGCTTCGAGGAATGATTTGGTGCGTGTGTGTGTGTGTGTGTGTGTGTGTGTGTGTGTGTTTTTGTGTGGGTGTGTCTGTGTGTAAGTGTTGGCTAAGTGAAGAGGGTAAGTGTGAAGAGAGCTGACTGTGTAGGCTGCTCCTTTCCCTCTGTGTTTTTTCTTCAAGAAAAGCTCTGACAGCTGCGGTTTGATTTCTCGGGTTGTCAAAAGTCATCTTTGTTAGTTCTCTCTGCCAATGAATGGCAGCGGATTAAAAAGAGGCGTGTTCGCACATCGAGCTGTAGGTGGGCTTTGCCTCGAGTGGTTTCCATAAAGGAAAAGGAAAATCGCACAACATTACTCCAGGGGCCTCTGAAAGGAAAATAAAATCACACATTACTCCAGAGGCCCCCATTGTCCTACGTACTAAACCCAAACATATCAGATGCCTACAGATCCCCCCTCCTGCCTCTAAACGTATAACTGAGAGCCTGCATAGAAAGATACAAATTGTATCTCGTGCTGTGAGGTTGCTGGAACATAAATTGAGGGGAGCGGCATTGTTGTCAGTGAGTAATATACTTAGCATTATTCATAAAGAAGAGGAGACGATTATAAGGTGTTGGCTGGTTATGAAAAAAGGTACTTGACTGCGTGGCTGACACAGCAGTTACATATGGCCTAATGTGGGTTTTTTTATCTGCTGCAATTGTCAGAAATATATATCCCTGGGGTTGTATCCACTGTGCGTGCCATGGTACTGATATGAACAAAACAAATGACAGGCACAGTAATGCATCATTCCAAGATTTGTTGCCAGCTAGTGCAAATTACAGTGCTTGGTTATTACGACCCAACTTTTACAATTAAAATTTTGATATTCAAAATGGTTCTGTTTTTTCATTATTTATTTTGTATGCAATGACTTCTTTTTCTTTCTTTTTTTTTATTCCTTTATTTTGAGCATACACCATACAGCACAGAACAGTTTGTTTTTACATATTGTTATGTTTAAGTGAAATTTACTTGTTTTAGGGAGTTAACAGGGGCCAAATGTGTGCCTTTTTTTGCTGGTCATTTAAATTCACAGTGAAAAGTATGTTCTACACGTGTAAAAGGTGAAACTTTTGTTCAGCAGCATTCTTCTCGCCTTTGGAGCTCGTTTCTTCCGTCTTAGTAAATAAGTTAATATATTGATGTTCAACTAGATTTGTTCGGCAAAACGCTCCTCTGTGCAAACGTGTTTAAAATATGGTTTCCAGCAGTCAGTTGTTTACTTGAAAGCAGCACTACTCCAAAGGGTTTGAAAGGCTAATCTTGTTTTTGGCACCTCTCCTCTTTTTCCTTCTCCCCACTCCTCAAGCTCCTGTGTCCTTCCCATAAGCCATTTGGGAATGGAGAAAACACTTTCTGGCTCTGAAATTGGTTAATTTCACAATTATTTATTAGCGAGGATTTACTCAACAATAAAGCTCAACGGTGAGGAACAACTCCTTGAACACTTTTATGTGAGTGACCCTAAAATATTTGCTTACCGTTTGCCATAAAAGCTTAATGTAGCACTCAAAGGTTGCTTCTATTATATCAACAGTCTAAAGGACTCAAACGTCTTACCCTCAACTAACCACAGTCTTTTCTCTTGGCTGTCATCGGTGTCGGTAGTAAATTAAGCAGAGGGCTGAGCAACAACCCCTTGACTTTTATTGAGGCCAGGGTCTAATTGTAATTCACCGGACCAGACCTTTTGTGTCACTGAGTGCTTCATTTGCAGTTTGCAGTTTGCGTGAACCCTGGAGACATTAACTCCGTCCCCTTCTCTATTCATTACAATGCTATTAGTCTCTGCGAATTGATCAATATATCATGTATAGAACATCTTGAATGTGGACGTCTGGTTCCTTTGTGAGCCCAGAGATAATGGTTTCCCCATTCAAGCCGACTTGTAGGAACATGGAGATAAAGCAAGGCAGGGAAGAGTTATACCGCTTACAGCTATGGAGAGGGAGCTATCTCATCCAGATTATAAGTGGGTGAAATAAAAACGCATAAAAAGGGACAGTTTATTATGAGGAGAGCAGCACTGGAGGAGGCTGTAAAGATCTAAAAGTCTCGAACTGGCACCTTTTATTCTCCTCAGGTGTCCAGGAGGGAAGAAATCATCCATCCATTCTCCTCTGTACAGCCTGATAGAGCTGTGATGCAATGCCAGGTACTATACTGAAAAAGCTGAGTCAACAAGGTAGGGGGCATGTTTAAAATGTTACTTATTTCATTGTATCCACTAAAACACAAATATGTTGACTTAAACACTTATATATTACCATTTTTCTTCCAAAAATACCTGACTAAGTTGCCATGTAAATTTTACTTCATCTACTATCAGTTTCAGTGACATCCCTTTGTGTAGTACTTCACTGTAAAAATAAATGTAACACTGGTAAATGCCAATGTAGTAGTCAACCGTCAGCAGCAGCTATGATTCTCAAGTGGGCATCAGTCTACATATGTTAACTTGTCAAAAATAAACATACATGCGCATGCAAACGCACTCAGAGTACGCCTCTCGGTCTCATCACATCCCCCCTTGAAGTACATCCTCTCTCTGTGCACTGGTGTCAGGCCTTACAGAGAGTCTGTGTATTGTGGAACCCCCAGAGAAAGCAGACATAGAAGAAGGTCCTCGATAACATTTGTTGTTGGAGAATGAGATTCGGTGCCTTTACCGAATCCCTAGAAGGCAGTAGTACAAATGTTTTATATTCAGAGAAGCCTTGCCTCTGCCTGTGATAAGCGGTGTTGATCCAATTGGCTTGTGGAAGAGTGGTACTTTTGTCTTTTTTTTTTTTTATAAAGATTGAGAAGGCTGCTCAGACAAACTGCAGTGGAGGCCTCCAGATGGCTGAAAAAAATGTCATTGTCTGTCCAAGATGAAGGGACCACAGTCACACTAAACACCCCCAGGGCTGGTATAGATTAGTGGGGCATTAACCTAATGCATGCTAATATCTCCATGTCGGAGTTTAAAAGCTTTTAGGGGTTTAACACCAAACTACCCCACCAATGACAGGAAGCAAACAAGTGGATTTGGAATTGTTTGCACTGTACTTAAGCATATTTGGGACCATGGATCCATGCATGTGACTAACAACATGGACTTCCCTTATATAACGGTAAAACAAATGAGATATAAATAAAAACCTATGATGAGTGGTATCAAGTCAAGGACAAATGATTTTCTGCTCATTCCTATTCATGCTGTAACTTCACTCTGACTAATGATAAAGTATCTGGTGCTACTTTTACTCCACCGAGACAACAGATGCAGTAAAATCACAGGAGCAATGTTACATTCTCTCCCTTGTGTTGTTACTTGATATTTACAGCGGTACTTGGCCTAATCGATGATGTAAATGCATCTCTCCTGGCAAAACTGTTCTTTCATGCGGAAGCAAACCGATGCACAGAGCTGTCAAATAAATAGGATAGAATACAGCTCGTGTTAGCTGTCCTTTATCTACATTTTTGACCTTTAAAAGATGTCAGCGTGAAAAAAAGCTGTGCATTCCCACAGTCATATGGCTCCCTATGCGGGCACTTGAATGTGAGGCGGGCAGGGGGAGACAAACTCTGTCTGATGTACACACAGACACGCACACACACATCTCCTAACAGCCGTGGAGCCTGGGTTTGAATTCACTCTGCGGTGGACCATTTAAACGAGCTTTAATTTAGCATCCTGCTGGCTCAATTGGGATTGTAATAGAACACATTACACCTTGTCCTGCAACAGAAGCTCTCTCTCTCTCTCCCTCTCTCTGGGCCCCCGTCTCCCGGTCCTGGGAGAATTGATTTTTTTCCAAATGCAGGGGGAACAAATTAAAGGACGGAATGATTGTGCTGCAAAGAGAAACGGTAGACATGGCATTGCAATCAATTTGACTAGTAACTCACCAATGTTTTCCTTTACTCTACAATAATTTTTTAGACCATTATGTAATGAGCAACACATTGCTTTGTGGTAATTACAAACTTGATAAACAAAAACAGGGACACTGAGTTGGCGAAGCCTTTAAAATTGTCAAGAGGTGAGCTGTGAAACACGGATCAGCGTTGAAGTAATCAACACAAAATGTAATTGGATGGAAAAGTATTGTTGCTGTCAAAGTCAGCAGCTCTCGTTTTGCACTGAATAAAGACTACTGTACTTACCTCCTGCAAAAGTCATTTGGAGGGCTCTCTCTCTCTTTCACACTTTGTATTTCTTTGTCACTAACTCTCTTCCCCCATCAGCAACAAGTAATTACAATCAGAACATTTCAGTGACCTTCCTGTTCTAAGAGGGACTTTTCCCCTACAGTTACACAGTGAAGACAGGTGGCTTTGGTAACTACCACTTCGTAACTGAAAGAAATTGACTTATAGTTCAGACTAGCAAAATGTTTTTTTGTTTGTTTTGTTTTAGTCTCCCGAACAAAAAGCAACTCCACCCTCCTTTTCCCTTCCGTCTCACAATATATCCATCCTATGCCGTCGCCGGAGCTCACCTTGACAGCTCCTCCAGTCACCCCGTTCTAAGTGGATGATTAAAAAGAGATGGAGGGGTTTTACTGGGGGCTGGTATGCGTGGCATCCCAAGAGCCCCCGCTCCAAGCTAGCCAAGCGGAGCAAGCTACAGCTGTCCTCCAAACAAGCCCGCCATCCTTTATTTATTTCTGCTGAAATATTGATGCATGTTATGAAAGGTTTAAAATAATGTGTCTGCCTTTTTTTTTCCTTTTGCCCCAGCACACTGTTTTCTAATGCATAAATAATTCTTCCCTCGGACGCTGCGTGGACACTGGACATTAGTTGGGGTATATCCGCTGTATCATATTCTTTCTGCCTGAGAGAAAATACCCATCCCTCGTAATTTCCTACACTTATACAATCGGTGTTGACAGTAAATAATTGATGTATGAATTTAGGGCTAAAACTCCAACACAATATGACTTCATGTCAAGGGTTAGTCCCAGCAGATTTGAAGGCAAATCATCTCGTAAAATGGATTCTTCCTCTCCACAAAAGGGGTATCCTTTTTTTGAGTTTCTACCTTTTATTCCTCGCTCCACCACTCCCCCTATAGTCTTCATCCACCCTCCTTTCCAATAGAGAGAGAGAAGACCGGGGTCTATCAGCCTTCTTGATGAGGTCTTGCTTTGCATGGCCGGTGATAACTGAGTGATTTAGCCCATTATTAGTCGAGGATGTGTTTTGTTTTTGAACACAAATGGGTTTTTCACACTGACATGAACCTGTTTTTGATTGTGTCGGGGAAGGAGTATGAGCCGGGCACAGTATGGGGAGCGCCCTCTCACTTCTCATCTCAGTATCTGTGTTGTGATGTATAATTACGCCCCTAAATTTGCTGGCCAGATCCATTTGTGAGATAAGAGAGGAGGGAGAGGAGACGAAAGGTGAATGGGGTAGAATAGTAATTTCACTCTCTATGCTTCAATTAACACGTTGTGGCAAGTACAGCTGCTTTCTCTGCTGAACAGTTCAAATACATCTCCTGTGGAAGTGTGTAATAACATGGGGGGCAAAAGGGGCAACAACATTATAGATTTTAGCCTGATTATTGGAGTTTGGCTACGTTGCGAACATCCAGGGCTCATCAGAAGTAACTGAATGGCTGTGGAGGTATCCAAACCTGCACGTTTTGTCAATAGAAAATTGCATGACGTAAGCGTTGTGCATATAGGCCTCATTTTAATGACAAACATCACGTTGTAATATGTGCTTGGCTCTCTCCATCCTCTTCTTCTCAGTTCAGGTTGTCAGAAAAATGAGACCAACAAATTGTCATTCTCAAAAAGAAGTTGCATGTCAGTGACTTCCAAAATGGCTGGCATGACTGCATTTTCTAATATGCCCCCTCTTTTAAGTCAAGATGTTACCAGTGAGGATAACATTAACACCACTTTGTTTCAGGTGAGGACAGTCTCAGAGGCATACAGTTACTAATGTATAACACTTCAACATATGCCATGCACTGTACAGTTCTCATGACTTAAAATCGTAATTGACCCGTCGCTTAGTCGTGCCGCTTCAAGGCAGACTGCCCAATCATATTGTAGCATCGGCCAGGTCCAACCTGGGTTTTGCAAGAATCAAATGCAGTAATCAAATTTTTAGTCTTGCTTATAAAGGGGATTTGGATAAAGTAGTATACTGTGACGATGAGTTTGAGTTATTACTGTGTTTTTCATAGTTTCTGAACTGAACATAAACTGAAATAAACAAAATAAGCACATAAAGAATGCTAAAATTAAATGAATTATTCTATAAAACTAAATTTACTTCAGGCATGAGGCATTTGAAATGTTCCATCGAGTGGGCTAAATAACCACTGTGCTATAGAATGCTAACTTTTCTTACGTCATCTGCTTGAGATACTAAACAAAGAGTGACACACCAACATGCTCAACTCACATTATGAGAGAGGAAAAAAATGAAAAAAGGCAATTCTTCTGGAGATTGTTTTAGGGGGTAATGAGAGAGCGAGAGAGACAGATATTGTTTTGATATGAGATGGTCAGTCACCCTCAGGGGTATTCTCTAGACATTTATCGTGAACAGAAACGACCTGCCCTGACCTCTGTGAAGCCGTTGGATCAATGACACCTCTGCCTTCCTCCTCCTCTTCCTCCATTCTGCCGCACTGGCTTTGGAAACAAGAAGTGCTCGGGGCTACACACGCGCACACACGCACACACACACCCACACACACACACATCCTTGCTGCCACCGACTTTTTAGATTGTGTTCATGTGCATGTGTTTGTGTGTGTCCAGGCCCTCTAGTGTACCCTTGACCACCTTGCACTGTAATCAACACACACAGCTGCCACCTGCCTCTCTCTCTCTCTCTCTCTCTCTCTCTCTCTCTCTCTTTCTCCCCCTCTTACGCTATAGCCAGTATGATCTCAACAGTCGATCCTAATGTCTCTAGCCATGATTAATCTGATAAATAATAAATATATCAATCTAGCCTCTCGACAAGGACTAATTCTAACCAGCGGGAAGGCACAAGCCCCCTTTAACTGCTGCCTGTAGTTGCCAAATTAATTATTTAATGATTAATTCTTTAGGAAATAGGGAAGTTTTGATTAATACTGTCCGGGCATCTGTCTTCAGTTGTTTGATGTACGTCAGAGGATTCAACCCTTGCTCTCTCTCTCAACGACCTTTATGCACACACACACACACACACACACACACACAAAATAAAATGCACATGCTTGCAATCATGCATGCACACATACACACACCCAGGTTTAGAAGAGAGACGTTTTAGCTCTTATGAACGAAGCCAGAGGCTACTGTCACTGAGATCTGATGCTGAATATCTCACAATAAATTACATCTGGATCGCAGAGGCCCTCATCCTTGAACCTTGGACATGTCAGCTTTGGATAACATCCCCCCAAACCCTCTGTGAGTGTGTGTGTGTGTGTGTGTGTGTGTGTGTGTGCACACATTTGAGTGAGTTTTCGACCCTATTTACTAATGGAAGCCTCTAAGGCCCCTGAGTCGCTATGCATTTTTAATGATGTCAAATTGTCATTTCACTCTGCTGTTTGCTCTTCAAAGGAAAAGGAATGTTGAACCAAATACAAATGTAATAAATTGTGTGTAGACACAATAAAGTAAACGACAAAAACATGGCTCACCAACATGGATATTGTTGAGATTCAATATTGGATATAACTGACAAGGTATCCACCATTTGATGCAGCAGTATTTTTTTTAATATCTACGTATTCTGTGTGAAAGCATACATAGAATAGTAACAAGTTGATAATGGTGAAGATTTTAAAATTTTATGTCATTGACCAATACTGTGTTATGGATTGAATATTACGGCAATACACATATTGACCAGTGCAGTGAACAGGGTGTACACAAGACTACATTGTCTCTGTCAAGTGAAAAACATGTATGTCCAAAATGTAGAGGAGATAAAGTGTCATTTCTCTTACATGGCCACAATGCATACAATCCAAAGGATTTATAAATGGTTATATGTAGATCATGAAGAGGAATTTTTGCAATTTTTAAAGGAATAATTATTCAGTTTATCTGACAACCTGACAATCTGATCAACACATTTGGATATATATGGTTTCCGTTGGACAGCACAGCAATTACAACGGAAACAACTATATTGCTTATTGTAAATATAATGTGCAATTCTCAAACAAATGTGGAGAATAAACAGACCAAATAAAGATTTTTTTAATGGTATCAAATATTCTATAAAGTTATTGTTGTTGTCTCAGACATGCATCCCTCAGTCATGGTGTCTCCACTAAAGGAGCAATCTAGAGGTTTGGAAAGTTATGTATGTGCTGAAACCATAAAGTAGTAGAGATAAGTTACATCTGTCCTGTTTCCTAGTTAGTTACTTACTTTACTTTGTTGAACCCTGGCACTTACGTACAGTTAACTTTAACACTCTAATGTACTGTACATGCAGTAGTGCACCGCATGGGATGTTAATGAATGTAGAGGGAGCTGCATAACGTGCACAATGTCTCCATATCAAACAAACATATGCATCACTGTTTGGTTTTGCCTGGGAACAGAATGTTTATGTGAATGGTAATGTGTATTATACAGTGAGTAAAATACTATTGTCTTATTCATGTACTTGATTGACAGTTACTCTCTTCTAAACTTACTTATTGGCTCATTTTAACAATGCAAATTAAAGTATTTAAAGTTCAAAAGCTTGTGCCTCAATAGGATATTATTTTGTGCCAAGTAGTTTTGACATAAATTTCCCATCTATAAATCAGCCTGGTCTACAATAATAATACAAAATAAAAAAACTCTTTGTATCTCAATAAAATAAAAATCTAAAATTAGGAATATTGAAAAAAATCTGAAAATATCATGAGTAAAAGGGCAGACATTGTGATGAACAAGGTCCCTCCAGTTTCATTCATCATTGTTTTGTTTTTACACTTTGTGAAAAACCAACTTGCCCTCGAGGTTAGGAGAGGAGACCTGTCTTTAATAGGGCCAAGAACCTGACAAATCCTTCTCTGTCCTACAATTTATTTTCACACACACACACCACACAATATACACACTTGCAAACACACACACACGAACACTAAAAATGAGTGTTTCCGTTGGTGAGAAAGACGGGAGGCCGGCAACTCACCATCAGAGTGACAGACTGCATTGTCCGAGCGAGCTTTGGTGGTTGTAACAAGCATCGGGACATTTGAGCAAACAAAAGCAGGATTGGTAGTGTCATCAATCAATCGTCTGACAGTTGACTCAAGTTTGTTTGTCCCACACTTTGCATAATAAGTGATAGGATCTCAGCTAATTAGATATTGGGTAATCAATCATTGCCAACAAGGCTCTTGGCTGGCCGAGGGGACTCTCCCTTCGCGTGTGCCCGTTGTCATGAATTAAATTAGAAATAAAAATTATTTAGTGCCAGCCAAAAGGTAATTCCCACCAGTGAGCTGTCCAACCACTGCCTTTGTGCAAAGGAGACACATGGAGCGAGGGAGCAGGGGGGATGGGGGGGGGTCTCATGTCCTAACCAATTACTGAAATATTCAGTTGAGGAATTTACATAATAAATGAAGCAATGAAATATTGATATATTTGCCTGGAATGATGTTTTACCCTGCACAAACATGCATCTAACAATATGTCCACATGAAAGTAGAACAGAACAACACCACCACATGGATTTTCATAGGTGGCAGCTGATGTCACTTTTATGAATGAATGAAAGAAAAAAACTTTTCAGAATGTGTAATTTAATTAATCTTGGCTAGAACATTTTCAAATTAAATTAGCAATATCAATCCCATATGATATGAATATGAACTCAAACGTGTTTGATTACTGTAACTTCCATGACCCTGTTAAATTTTAAGCAGGTTGAAAACTAAATCTCTTATTTTGGTGATAACTAAACCAGTTTAGACTGGAGCAGATGGTATGATATCAGGTAGCCATCCCAGTCCCTCGCGCTTTCAAAATCACATTTGAAACTCTACTGAGAGCGAACTGCACCAATGAAACACACTGAGTATTTGTAGTGTCACAGTTTGTTCCCACCTTCTCTCGTCACACTGTCAAAATGTCTCCCTGAAGCCTTCTCTTTTTGAGCTTGGCAAACACTCTGGAGGTACAATGTTTGCTCTTCGTACTTTTTTTTTTTTTTTTGTCACCCTCAGGTAGCCGCTGTAAAATGCACAGTGTGTGTCTCCACCGACACTGCAAGGACACAAAACATGCAGTTGGGGAAATTACAAGACACGGCAGAGATAGAGAGAAAGGAGGGAGGAGGAAAGAGAGGAGTGAGTGTGAAAACAACGGAAAAGTAAAGGCGAAAGAGTAAAGGAAAAGAGAAAGAAGTTATGAACAAATGAGGGAACGCGTAAAAGAGAGGGAGAGCACTGCTCGAGGTGGACAACACACTCCTTTATTTATTTATTTTTACACAAAGCCAGAATGTAAGTAAGTAAAGCAGCCAGCTGGGCCTCAGTCTCTCAGCAGTGTGTCGGAGCCTGTCACCGCCACTGCTACCGAGACAGCTACAAGTTTACAACAGCTGCCGACTAATGTTTGATCAGTGATAAAATATGCCGAGGTGACAACACCATGCTGCCCATGCATTTGTGGGGGCCTTGCGCATTAAAAATTCAGTGCCTGGCAAGTATAAAGGGCCCTGATGGCCTCAGTGCTGCTGCCGCTCCCCACCCGCTCTCGCTCACCAAAGGTATACCCAGGGATGGGGACAACTTCACAAGATGTCAGAAACCATCTCTGTTTTGTGCTCACTGGGTCAGCCTTCCTCTGAGTAAACCGCCCTTACGTCAGCTTTTGTACTGAATAACCACTGCTGAGACCTACAGAGCCACACAGGCAGAGAGGAAGAGTTCAACAGAAAGCACCAGATGACACTGACGGGCGGACAAATAGGGCAAATGTGGATGACATAATACACGCACAACAGTAAGCATTGAGTGACTTCAGAGAATGGGAGTCAAACTAGAAAAATAGTTTTTAATAGTCTAATGCTTCCTTGTGATTATTAAGCACATATTTTGTGATCTCAACAACATTGTTTTCATGTGATTTTTTGGTCATGACAAAAGCAAAATGTTTTTTTTCTTCTTTATTCTATGACTGAGCTTTGTTTAAATTACATAAAGATCACAAAATAGAAAATTTCCTCGTGATTGAAGGTAAAAAAAAAAGTTCTCTTTGGCTCTCTGGACAGCTTGATTCAGTAAAAAGTTCATTTTGAAATCAGTCGTCCAAATGTAAGAACGTAAAATGTAAAACCTGATCTCATTGTGATATATTGATTATGACACATTTCTAAGGCATTTCTAAGGTTATTAAGCGAGGCAATTTTGTCCTTTCTTTTCTAAGGCATTTCCAGCTGTCTGGTTGTCTGTTTGTTTGCGGTGAAGACAACAATGTGGGCATGCCAAGAAAGAGTCTCCTGGTAAATGTCAACTGTCAGAGAATTGAGGCCTCCTCATCAATCGCCCTGCCATGGAGCTCTGGGCAATGAAACCCCTCCGAGGAACACCGGAGAGATAGAGAGAGGAAAAGAGAGCGAACCCAATTGCGCTGAATAACTGAAGGAAGTCATGGTCAAAAGAGAGAGAGAGAGAGCGATAATGTGAGCGAATCAGATTTCCCTTCCCCTGTGACAAGGTCCTCTGACAGTTTTGTTGCTGGCAGTCTGAGCAGTAGGCTATGATTGCCAGAGTGCATTAGAGGCCCTGTGTGTAATTTGACATCTCAATATTGAAATAGTAATGCATCCTCACACAGCATAAATTGCTGCCTAGTAATTGGATTCCAGACATGCGGTACAGGGAATCGAGATGTCCTTGCAAGCTTGATAATGCTGTGTCATGGTAGCTGGAGTGAGAGCTGCAATGATGTCAAAGTGAGGAAGAAAATAAAATGGGAAAAAAAAAAAAGTTTAAATTTGATGTGGGTTTGTAATGTGGAAATTATTTACCCAGATTGTGTTCCATTTGGCAGACAGCATGCAGTATTTCCTTCTGTGAAACGAGGCCATTTTAGGTCTTTATTCTGACCGTTTAAATGTCTGGTAACCACCGTTTCAGTACACATCTAACCACGTTCAACATGTTACAACCCCTACACCCCACCCACGGACACACACCTGTGCAGTGCCCCACAGCACATCCTCTGCTCTTTTGTTCCTATACTTGTTCAGTTGCAGCTTCTTGCCCAACTAAATAATTCAGTCCAAGTGAGAACCAACATATCTTACAGCATACTTAAAATGCCAAAAAGAGCAACAGACAAGGGACAGGAGGTCCGGCTTCAATTAGGTCTTTTGTTACAGACAATGGGGCGACAAATTCATTTTGTTACGATGCCCGCTGTATTGTGAGCCATCAATTTTGTACCTGGCTCTTTCCTCTGCCCTCTCTCCCCCTCCTCTCGTGTTTTTTTGTTTCGGTAATGCTGTTGACGTCTGTGCCCACTCCCTTTCTCTGCCTCATTTTATCGTTACACCATGAGCCCCAAGTATCAGGTGTTTGTGTGCGTGTGTGTTTATATGAGAGTGTGTGTGTGTGTGTGTCCACAGCCCTGAGCATTGTATTACCTGGGATCAAATGACAGTGGAGCCCGAAAAGAGACGGCTATTCTTCGGGGTCGCTGAGATACTGCTGACTAATTGGATGAGGTGTAAGTCAAGCCAACAGGCCTCAGACTTTAATGTGACACAGAGGAGAGAGAGAGAGAGAGAGAGAGAGAGAGAGAGAGAGGGTGCTGCACACGCATCACTGTTCGTTCCAAACACAAATCCTTTGTACACACCTCCACCTGTTCACACGCACATGTACGCCATGCAAATAGTTTGCGATCCACTTCGTTTATGGTAGTTCATTAATTTTGCAAGCACTTCTTTGGTTTCCTTTTGTTATTAAGCTACTTGCTTTTCATTTGCTCCTCCGTGTTTGTTTGTTGTTTCATTGTATACAGGAGACGTAGAAGGTAACTGATCAAAGCCTGTTCAGTTTTTGTCTGCATGATTGTAAATGAAGAATGAAGATGTTATAGAGTAAATTAATAAGCAGATCTGTTAAGCAGTAAGTATGTTTTTGTGTCGTCTTTTTGGAGGTAAATAAAACTGCAAAGCAAGAAAGTTTAACCCTCTTCTGTTTTATTCAGTTTGGCAGTTTAGAGAGATGATGAAATGGAGTAAGGTTAGAATAGAACAATTAATTTTGATTGTTTGTAATTAGCAAAAATAAAAAGTCTATAAATGTCAACTTTACAGAGTAGCAATATAATTTATGTTATGCATATATTTTCCATCTAAAGTATATAATAAATCATTAAAATTATACTATTAACAAAAAATCACACAAGTTGTGGTAGTCACAAAAGGAGCAATATATGCTATACAATTGACCTTTAAAAGTATGACAATAGAATATAACATGTTGATGTTTTATTACATGAAATTAAATCAAATTGTGAAAAATAATAAAAAAATGGTGACATCAATTTTAGCAAGATTTCTAGAAAAAAAATATTTATTTTTGTGTTGGGAAAAATAAATAAATAATTATTTTAATATAAACAAAAAAAATCCTGATGCAATATTGTAATCGCATTTATTTTCATCAAAAAATCTAATATTTTCAGTAGTGTGTCAAATGAGCAAAATCAGTGATGGACTAATTATTAGCAAAGGTACTAAGCTCAGAATGTTCCTTTGGGCTCTACAAGTGCCTTAACTCAGACCCTTCTACTCGTCTCAGGGCCCACGTTTTCGATGACAGCAGCATTCTGTAGTCTGGTGACACTGGACACAAAGAACAGGGGGTGAGGTTGAGCCAAAAAGGTACTGTACTGTAGCTTCATCAGCTTACTGTGTCCTCTCAGGAGATGCCTCCAGCTTGTCAAGGGGTAAGCTCTACAAAGGAGTCGGTCTTTATCACCAATTTGTTAATCCTGTCATGTGCTGCCTTTCTAAAATGTCACCGTAAAAGACAGCGTAGTGGCAGAATAATACTCTTAAACTGTTAAATGTGCTGCTGGATTCCCTTTGTGATGTGATATCAAGATATACTTAAAAGAAGGAGCTTGTCACCAACTCTCACTTCACCTTACCTAAAGAGTTAGAAAAAAGAGGCAATTAAAAAATAAAAGTGGTGTATGGGAGAAAGGGTGCGTGTGGGGTGAAGTTACAGCAGCAGCTGGTGTATCTTGGGACGCTGGCCAGGATGTTGACTCTCTCTTTCACTTCCCATCTGTTTTCATATTACATACGATCCCTTTCCTACATTCCCTCTTCCTCTTACTCTCTGCCCTTACCTATATATGTCTATGCCTTGACCTGTCTCTGCATTACTTCATGTTTTGTCTTTCCATCTTTCCCGCGTAATGTCAGCCAATAACACACCAGTAGGACTGTGTCGTACTAAGGGGTCCAGCTGTGGAGGACAGCAGGGCCCACTCCCTTAGACAGTGCAATCAATGAATTAAGTTGATTCACAAACAAACACCAGTGATACAGACACATCCTCAATAAAGGCAAGCCTCATTTAAATAAGCATTTAAAAAAGAAGACAGAATGGATTCAGGCACACGTCAAAATGACATGCCTCAGTCTGATGAGCCACAACATATAGGATTTCCCCATTATCATATGACCCTAACAGCAGCTGCTATGGCACGCAGAAATCACAGATATTAACCTTTAAAATATTCAGAGGAATTACAAATGCATGGTTAACAGCTGCACCCAGACACTTACTGTACATATACACAGAGGGATTTATGTGTATTTCACAACTTAATGCTACATTGTTGCCTCCCTTTTAAATGTCAGAACAGGACATGCCCTATTGAATGTAATTATGATATGAACATATTGTAGTCCCTAATGTTGTGTGCTCTATTCAGTTGAATTGTCTGCGCTTTGGTAGTGTTTTCAAATTGTAAAATCACAGAGAGGCTATTGTATGTTGTAGAGGAGACTGACATGTCCCACATTGTTAAAATAATCCTTTTAAAATGTGTGAAACAATTCTGTTCTTATAATCCCTAAAATCCCCAGTAAGTATCACAGGCTAATGTTTTTAACTATGGAAAATTATTATTTATACAGAAAAAGAGGGAATGATTAAGGGTATTTCACTGCAAGAGTAATTTGACATGTAAATTGCAGAAAAATGCTTAAATGGTTAAAAATATAAAAGGACAGAAAAAAAGGGCCGGTTCCATAAGCTTGTCATCTGCTTTTATCAAACTCATCTTGCCACCCTGCATTGTTAGAAGAGCTACTAGCCCTCTCTCTATTTACAGTGGGCTTTAATCTTGAGCAGGTAGCACAATCAATTGGAGTGGCTTTACAACTGCGGGGACTTTTTGATTCAGAGTGCTGTTTATTAGCTTAAAGCATCTGGGCAAGGATCTGGTGATTAATTGGGGTGAGCCGCCTCTGATATAACAAGGTCAACCCTCGCCAAGCCTTCTCCACTCTTTCCATTTACATCAATTAGAACTAAGAGGTGTAGATCTGTGCTTCGGGCCGACACACACACACTTCTAAGAAGGAGAGGACAGTGTGTGTGTGTGTGTGTGTGACAAAGAGTGTGAGAAGGAGAATTATATGGAAAACATGTGAGAAAGAAAAAAAATCATGTATGTTGCTCCAGTCAATCTTAAATATAGCTCAGAAAGTGGCCTTTAATTAATTTAATGCAAATGAGACATTTTGCTGTATGTTTCTGTACCGCTTTAGCCGCTTTACTAGTACCACTGTACCACGTTAGCCAATTAGAGAGCCAGCATGTCACTGCTGAAAGAGAGAGGACGGAGGGAAGTGATTAATCTGATAACAATGTAGATGGAGCAATATGGGACAGATAGAGTAAAGAGCAGATCTATGTGATTTTGTGTCCTTTTTTTTGTCATTTAACGCATTTAACTTTTTTATGGTGGTGGTGAGGGTGCGTTTAATCGTTAAAATCCATAATGTAAACTTCTTTCTGGCACACACTCTTTCCAATGTGTTGCAAACTGAGAGTGTCAAGCCATCCTCCGGCTTTGTGTCTTGGTCCCTGATTAACTTAATATTCATTAGGAAATCATATTAGTGATTATAGGCTCATCAACTTGGGATCCCCGTCTGTTCCAATGGCAGCCCACCCACTCACTGAAAATTGAATGCTATTATAGAGGCACACACACACTCACACACAGGCACACAGAGACTGAAAGCTATCGGAACACAGCATGTACAGTAGAGGGCGTTTTCAGTTACTTCAGACAGAGGGCGGCCTTGTGTCAGATACCTCTCTCTCTCTTCTGCCAGTTATAATGAGGAACACAGGAGATCAGACACATGTATTTAGAGGTATAGTCTGGAAGAAGGAGAAAGACCATTTCAGTTTTAAAGCTTATCATCAAAACAAGACAGTTTATTTATTTTCATTTTAAACATTTTAATAAAACAAAATTGGAATTAATATGTATTATAGTGTTTAATACTGGGACTTCAGTCACCAAGTGTAATTAGCAGCAGAGACAGACAGAATTGAAGAGATTCAAACTACTTTTTTGTTCGGCATTATGGTTGGAGTTCTGTTCAAAGGATAATCACGGGAGTTACAATGTCCTATCAAATATCTTAGCAATTTTGGAAGTCTTTTGATTTTAAATAGTTTTCAGTGGGTTTCTAAAGAGTGATCTAACAATCTTTTAAGTCTCAAATTGTACTGAAGTGATGCTGTATTACAACTTAGACACAAAATAGTTTGACTTTCACACTAAGGAGACATAAAGCTAATCATTTCAGAGGGGAACTTATGTGCATGTTTGATTACTATTTCAAGGGCAAAGTTTGCAGTAAACACTTTCATTAGAACAGATGTAAGATGGGGCAATCTCAGCATGGATGACATAATAAGCACTGATTGGTCATAATGTGTCGGAAAGAAAAGGAACAAAAACAATAGACGAGAAAAACAGGAGGAAAAATATGGCTGACCACAACGTTTTCTCCACAATCAGATAAGGAGACAATACGTGGATGAACACATGTTTTCAACTGAAGATTATGACGGAGCACTGTTATTTCCTGTACGAATACACTTTCAATTTCCTGCACGGCACTTTAGTTTTATTACATTGATAACACGATACCATCGGCCGTAGCCATGGGGACGAACCAACAGTGCTTACAATAGAAGAGAGTGATAACAAGAGAAATGATGTGAAAGACAGAAAAAAAAGAGAGAGGAGAGGATAGGGCTGAGATTAATCAGTCCCTGACAGAAGTCTGGTTGCAGCCAGGGACGATCATAATTACTATTATTCCGCTATTAGTTACCAAATGTTCTGAAGAACACCATTCTTCATATTGTGGTTCTTGAGTCCTATCCAAGGCGTTTTGATTAGGTTTCTTTGTGGATTCAGTTGTATGTACTTGTATTAAAAGACTGATATCACATCTATTTGGTCATTTGATGGAGTCTGAATTGGATTTCATAATTAGTTTACTTTAAAGTCGTGATTGTACAATACAGATATCAATACAGAAAAGCTGTGTGTACTGTATGTGTGTAAATGCTTATGACGTTCATGAGTATGTGTGCACAGATACAACATTTATATTATATGTGTGTCTATTTCTCTCCGTCCTCTCCCCTGTTTTGTGTCCCCTCAGGCTTCACTCAATGACCCCTTGTTTCCACAAAGGTCCACAAACCGATTTCCTAGTGGCACTGCAAATTTCCAGCCAGGTCCTGATCCCCACTTAGACCAATTGGAGTCAATTTGTTATTGCAAATATAAATTTGGTAACTTGTAATATCCCACGAGCCAGGCAGGGGAGGGCACTGGCAAAGGGCAATGCTATTTTCACTTCTGACCCCTCATTGAGGCAAGCCTTTGTTAGCTTAGGCATTCAGCTGCCAATCACAGCAGAGTTTTTCATTAAATTCACTTGAGAAACTCCCCAGGTCCCAACTGGGCAGCAACATAAGAATCCACGGAATGGGGGATTCTTCTGAAAATAGCTAAGGAAGAAATGCTGACCTGTTTCTCATTGCTTTGTTTAACTATGTCCATAAGCAGGAGGGAGGGAAATACGGCCCCTATACTTATATGTTAATGTAGCAGTTTGTAAGACAGATATTTTAACTTTGTACATCTATTAACAATATAGAATTAAAATGGATTTGTCACAGGGAAAGGCTTCCTCATAATGTGTAGTCATATGTAACTTTGTAAATATCAGACAAACAATGGATGTTTGTCTGCAGTGTGGGGGTGAGAGGACGAGAGTGGCCAGTAAGACTGAGTACTTGCTTGACTCTTTGGCCTGAGGCGGCACACACATAGATATATACACACACTTTTGGCCCAGTCCGATTCCCCCTGAAGCGGTTGACATTTCCCCCCAGAAGGATAATTGAGGAATAACATTTGTGTTGCAATTTAACATGACCTCTGCCTTTGGAAGCCCTTTCATATTACCTATCTGAAGATGGCTGCTGACACCCACTTAGGCAGGGGGGGGGGTGATGTGTGTGTCTGCGTTTCCACTCTATGTCCACTTTCTTATGTGTGTGTGTTTGCATGCTTATGTACCTTTGCATGTAGGTATATATTTGAATGCATGTGTGTGTGTGTCTGCGTCCTTAGCTGACCAACATATGGGAGGTGGATGGATGGCTTTAGGCTCAGTGATAGGGTATTGTTGATGTTAGAGGAAAGAGAGGGAAAAGAGCTTATTATTACAATGGCAGAGTCAATGTCAAGAGGAGCTGTACTGACCTTTTCAAGTCTTTGCCTAGCAACTATTAAAAAAATGTATCTTGGCGGGGGACGGTGTGTGTGTTTGTGTCTACGTGGCAGTGTGCACATGTGTATGTGTGTGCAAGACTCAGAGGTAGTGACATGAAGAAGGCTGCTAAAAGCTAAGGTTAATGGATTGACTGTTACCTGTTTTCGAGGCTTAACATTGGCCCATACACAAGGGGAATCATCCACGGCTGCTTCAACAGCCTCGGTGCTTCTGCCGGAAGGCTAAATTAACAGAGCTGTGGCTTGTTTGTTTTAGGAATTTTGGAGGGTTTATCTCAGTCAAGGATACAAGGTCGAGACACAGTCTTTAATCACTGTACCTCACAGTGATGGCTTTATCCTGAGCTGGTAGGTGGTGCTTCCACTTTATGCTGTGTACACAGTGGACATAATCCTTGCAAACAATTGTGCTATTTTTTTTTTATTGGTTGCAGTTTGTCAGTAATACAACAGAAGAGCAACTGGTGTATCTTTTTACAGTGGAACCAAACAACATCAAGTTGTAGGAGACAGCAGAAAGTGAATGACCGGCCTTTACCCCTAAAGGAGCGGGAACAGTAAACAGTGTGGCTCATATCAACGCACAGAAATTTAAATAAAGCAACCCTGAATTGTGTGCATTATTTCCTTTGAATCCCCTGTGCATGTGAGGGGGATACAATGTCGAAATGCCGAACCCTACCACAAAAAAATGAAAACTACTAAATAGAGAGGTAATTACAGAATGCAAATATATTGAATGGCCATTTCCGGAAAAAAGATAATAAGAAGAAAAGCACAGTATCAAATATGGGGTTTGATTTCATGAAAGAAGGACTATTAAGCTAACACAACCATTCAATAATCGTGTTTCCACGATTCGATTTTGAGAAAACTTTTGAAATACTTTAAAAAAGAATTGCGAATTGGGCACCTTTCCATCGCCTGGTTTAGTGCGAATGAACTCAGCTACAGCATAGTTTGGTTGACACTAAGCTTGCATGGGCTGTAATCTGCCAGCAAACAGAGTAGAACAAAAGTAGGTTGCAAACTAAAAACAATACAAGTTGGCCTGATCAGTCGAATTTCTTCCAGAAATCTCCTTACATTAGGTTTAGGCAACAGGAAAAGATCATGGTTTGGGTTAAAATGAACCCTTTGTGTGCGTGTTCATGTGTGTGTGCACCAGTGTTGTGTTTTACAATGAGCATTTTTGTAAGTATTCAGGCATATTGTGTCTGACCATCATGTGACTTCTGAGTGCTGCAGTATTGACGGTTGCATTATAAAGTAGCCCTTCTACATTAACTACATCTTTATCCTACAATGCAAGTCCCATTCCTCTTCATCAGAGCAGCCAGCCACACCGTTTCACACCAGCTCGCTCCATACCAACTGCCTTCTACTGATAAATGAGAGGATTAGTGACTGGTACACTTTATTAAAAAGTAATAACAATTTTTGTTGGCATCCTTCACGTGGTAAGGAGTGCCATGAATCACAGGATATTGGCTGTCTGTATCTGATGAATGCATCGTTTACCAGGCGAGGAGTTATTTAGTAGCGGCTATTAATTTAAATCACATTTATCTCCCCCTCTAGCTCGGGATGCGGGGAAACACAAGCTCTACAATGGAGAGAAAAGTCAGAGCAAAGGATTAGACTTCACACAATGGATACTGAGGTATTATATCAGGTAATTTCCTACAGTATGCCTAAAAATGACATTTAGATAGTGCTATTTGATTATGTTGCTCTTGTAGAAATTTGCTTTAATGCCTGACATTTCATGTAGACTCCAACTGAAACTCTCTTGGATGCTCAGCAAAATTATAGTTCTCCAGGTGTATTTTCAATTAAGGTGACTCGTCTATTAATTTCAGCTCAGAGCTGTAATGATTCTGCTAGCAAACAGTGCATTGGCAAATTGCTCATCATTGTTAGAGTCAGTGGACCAAGGCCACTCACAATGCAATTTATACAGACAATATTAATATAAAAATAATTATAATAGTTGTTGTCTAAGCAAAATCAGAGACAGAAATGTCGCTGTACTTGTTATACATTTGTTTCTCTTACACATGTTGTCCATGCCATTTTTGAATAATCTTACAACTCATGGAGACCTAATATGCATACATACGTATGTCATGTCTGGAAGCAAAAGTCTTTGTCTATCTTTGATACCTCTCAAATATGACTCAAATATAACACCATGTCATGAAATGTTGGTGGTCCCTCATTTCCTTTTTCCTGTTAGAGGGTTTGAAGGCTATCCAAACATTAAATGGGGGGCTCACTGCCTTAGCCAGACATATCATTAATTATTCAAAGTAATAACAATGTTTCAAGACTGAATAGTTTGCCTATGGCTATGTATTTGAAATTGTGATGCAGGTACACCTGAGCAGGAGTTGGGCAAGCAAGGATTAAATATTGCGTTCCTAGCATTCTTCAGCTCCCAGAATGAGATGAATTATCTAGAAAAGGCTTTACGTCATATGAAAACCACACTACAACCAGCGAGTGATTATTTGTTTTGATCATGTGCTGATGGCCTACTGTTTCTTATTATATATACACGTGATTCATTTTTGGATTATAGTTATCTTTACCACTGATCTAAGTAGTGATAAACTTAATTACTTGAACTCACTCACTCACTACTTTGAAAGTATTCACTGAACAATAAATTAGTCACTATACTGGGTTGTACACTAAAACTGAATTTGAGCCAAGCTGACATTTACAGCTCTGATAATAAGGTAACATAGCCAGTGATGTGTGAGTGTTTAACTGTAACAAAGTCGACTTTTAGTGAAAATGACTTTTTGGTGACCTTAAAGCTTTGGGGCCACGACCCAAATTACCAGCTCCCTCATAAACAAGCCCATGCTTATATTTCCATGAGTCTGGGCTTAACTTAATTAAATAGGCAGATAGGAGCATTTAGGCTGGAAATGTGTGCACCTACAGCTTAAGTATATGCTAGCTACGTCATGTTTGCTTAACCTTCCTGTGGACTCCAAAGGTGCGTCTGGTAATTGAAACATAACAGAATTATGTTACAAATGTCTAACAGAGCCCTATGTGTACAGTAGAATCCCATACACCACTGAGCTTAGCACATGTTTTCATTTAATTAGTTTTTCATTTTGGCCCTGACTGCCTTGTGTCAATATGGGCAAACAAGTTGGTGGATGATTTTCTGTGTGCGTTAGTTATACCCAAATATGTGTTCATTTTGATTTTGTGCCACCCTCATTTGGCAGAAATTTTAACAAGCAAGATATTCATGAATGCTAAACTGGGGTATTGCCTCTATAAGTGGCTATGATGTTGACTTTGCAAAAAAACGGATTGCTCTTTAATCTGTTGCGGCCTTGTCTCTAAGATCTGGACAGTTAAACATTGTTTTGTTCTTTTTCCCTATTCTCTTTCCACACAGACATTTGTGGTTAAAACTCACAAAGGGTTACACATCATTTTTTTTAAATTGTTGATGACAGAGAATATAAAGTTGATCAGTAACTGACAACAACATTTAAAGGATGTGACTGTCTGCATATTTGTGTGTTGTTTTTATATGCCTGCCTTCAGATTCTCAAATGCTATATATTGTATTTTAGATTGTGTGTGGTTTGGTAAATTACATTTTGCAGAAGGATTCTAATCTAGCAAGAAAAGGTATGTGGATAAATAGTAAAGGTTCCCTTATATTCACTGTAACTTTGGAAAAGTTGACTTTTTGAGACTGTGGGAGGGTTTTGTGGTACATTGGTGATATGTATCTGTGTTCTCACAGCACTGTCACTCTGTCCTGATGATTAATGTAAAATAGTTTGACAGAATTCTAGGTCTCATGTCCCTCCTGGGCGACGTGTGATAATCTGCCTGCTCCAGGCAGCTCTCCAGCGGTAAGGGAAGCTGCGTAGGGCCTCCTGTCCCAGGTGAAGAGCCCCAGGGGCTGGGGTGTAGAGCCTGGAGGCTGCCCAGGTGTTCCTAGTTATTACCGACTGTCTGTCCCAGCTGGAAAGAGAACAGCACACATATCAGTGAATGTAATGTTTGCGTTCACTGTCAGGTTAAGCTCTCAGTCTGTCAGGTTTGTCTGACTGACTTTCTGCCGCTTGCTCTCGTCCTCCCTGACCTTTCACACACACAGACAGACACTTTGTTTCAAAACAATGATTAACATGGACTTTTCAAAACCTTCACTGCTGAAATGCATACTGGCATTGTTCCCTGTCTGTCTTTTTATACCTTTACATTTTTTTTTCTGAGGCAACAAACAACCAGCATTTGTTGTGAAAATGACTCACCAATTTTGAATTGACCAACTTCAGTTATCAACATAATAGTTTTAAATTGACATAGTATAAAGTGCTATTAAAAGCTTCCAAAGAGGCAACATTTCTAGGGCGCGAAGCCAACACTAGATGGCTGCAGATAATGGAGTAAAGGAGCTAATGATCTGCACATACTGTAGTCAGGGTGATAGAGCGAGAGGTGGGGATGTGAGAGAAGAGGGTAGAGCGAATGAAGCAAAGGGAGACTGAAGTGAAGACATGGATTAAAAGAGCAAAGAATGGGAGTTCTGTTGTTCAAAATCATATTTTCACAGCCATTTTACAACACCATTAGCCGAAATCTATGCACATGTCCATTCACATAGCATGCCACTGTATCACATTTGAAGATAACACATATTAATAATAATTATATTAATAAACCCAGAGTTAAATTAGGGGTGAACCACATCCGAAATCAAAACAGTTCCCACTTTGTCATGAATGTCACACCCAAAAAATCAAATATGTGTCAGCTGTAGATTTCAAATCAATTCAATCAAATCAATTGATTTGTGTTTTGTTCTACGACAGTGCAGTCCACAAATTTGTAGTTGGTTACCACGCATGTGCACAATTGTTGACCCCATCTTCCTTTAAAGGATACTGGAGATGCCCTTTGGCTTTTCAGTATCTGACAAATGCTGTACTAGCACATGTTGTAAAACTATTGATTATTTTCATTTATACATAATGCCAAAAGTGTTACAGAACACAATAAAGCACCAGAGGTGAAAAAGCCCACCTGTGAGCAGCAATATTTCAAATGACAGTATTGTAATGTTTCTAGACCGAAACGGGTGGTATTTCACAATCAACAGAGCAGTCAGAATACATTTTTATTGGGTGCATTACACCGCAAATTAATTGTAAAGCTTGGTAAAAGCCAATTGCATAGGTGATGGAATATCTGTGTGCATCTGTCTGACAATTGGTTATATCTCCAGAACATGTAGATTAATGGTGTTCACAACGTGCCACATCTTGGGCATCCATTACACACACACACACACACACACACACATTTGCACTTCATTTTATACCATTCAACACCGAAAGAAGGCTGTAGCGAGAGGGATAACAAGAGTCATTGATTATCTCTAAAAGGTGAGAGGATGATCGTAATCCCACAAGAGGGGGAAGTCTTGAATGTAGTTTAAATATGTTCTCAGAGCCTCTGTAATATTTATCACTTTCAAAATGCAATTGGTGCATTTGCTTCGAGTTTATAGCATTTTCCTCTCCAGCTGCTGGGGGAATTAATGGGAAAGGAGGGAATATAAAGCATATGTCTTTATCAGGAATGGCTCAGTCAGATTTATTAAGGACTTCTACAGTAGGGGAGACTCTTGTCTAAAGCGCAGATCACAGCATGAACATCAGTAGAGAGATTGGTTTTATAAACTGTAGGGTATAAGTAATGTAATATAATTCCATGGTTTGGGGACTTCTGTGTTATTTATGCTTTGCGATTTCAGGGGAACTATCTCCATTATTGAGATAAAGAGGCTGGTTAAAGTATAGGTATGCTCTGCAAAAAAAAACCAACATACACCATTTCTCTAGAATTCACACATTCATAAGAAATGTGGAAAATGTCGCCAGGCAATCTGCCAACATGAGTCATTTCAAATCACTGTTTAGATTGATTGGGTGTAAACTCTGGTGTGCTAATAGGTAAGTCAAACAGGTTTAAACATCACAAAGACTTTTGGAATTGTCATGACACACAAACTAATAACGGATCATCGATTCACTTTTTTGGAAATCAATGGAATCAAAACACTTAAATGTGTTTTAATAATTTATACATCTTCTTAAATTCCATGTAAGGCAAGGCAAGGCAAGGCATGTAAGCATGTTTCTCCCCGACATTCAAACCAAACGCTATCAACATGTGCAGCTGGCACCTTCAATCACAACAACACAAGCACGATGTTTGGAAAGCTGTAATTGAAACTATCCAGCCAGATGAGTGGAGTTACCTGACTGACAGAATGAGGGAGGAAACTCATTTTAAGGTATGTGGTCACACTCGGTAGTGAATATTTTGTCTTCCTTTTGTAAATAGGAAACTGATGCCCATGATGAGTAACGAATCTGAAAGTAGGTGCGCTTGAAAATAAATCAACTTTCGGATTACAAAAGGCCTGTTCAATGAGTTGTGAGGGACTTCATTTTAGATATTTTGGGTTCAGGGCACACACACACACACACACAAACATTAACTTGTGCAAGAACAGACCCATTTGCTCCCATACAAACATGCATATGCACACACAGGCAGATTATTATATGGTTATGATGGTAAGTATTGGGTTTGTTACCAGTCCAGTTTCATAATCCTCAAGACTAGATTGAATGTTAATTCAAATGTTACCCAAAAATGTTGTACAGAAATAATATAGAATTGACGTTGAGGAGACTAAACTGATAGAGACACTGGCAACCTCTTCCCTTCCTCCTTCTCAGCCTGTCTCTTTATTCCATTACTCTTCTGTCTTATTATACTATATATATCATTTTCAATGTGGTAATTGGATTTGATACAGAGAGCCAAATAATGCTTAACACCCCTAAGGAGAAATTTGGATTCTTGAGAGCTTAAGTGTCTCATTTTTAAATGCTGCTGTACAGTATCATCCACCCCAATTTGAGGGATTAAAATAAATCATATTCAAGTCAAATTATAGAAATTTTCAATCACACACCAGACAGTCTGTTCTACCTCAACAGCTGGATTCAAACCCCTGTGAAAGCAAATATATATTTTAAAAGAATATCCGATTACTGAGGACCAATAATAGTTCCTTTAAACATCCTTAATATTTGTTTTCATAGGGCTGTAAATTACATTTAATATTTGCTTTTTAATACAGCATGAAAGACAGCTTCCTTCAGAATAAAGAAGAACATTTCTTCTCCAGCCCATCATCAAATATAACAGTAGAAGCTGTATACAATCAGATCAGACTGACACACATGCTTTTTGAGGGCAGCCTAACAATCTACATACAATAGCTCTTCGTGAGTTAAATTAGACCCTCCCTAAATGGGAATTTGATTCTTATTTCAGAACTTCAGAGGCATGTTCATTACATCGGCAAACAACATCCAGCAATGAGTGATCTGACATCGACAGGCTTTGTTGTTACAAAAATGCAAATACTCACGATGCAGGATGGGTGCAAATACTGAGACAACACGCATTCTTCCTTTCAGTTCAAATTAAGGAGAAGGCAAATAAAAGTGGTTCCATCGGGACGTGTTATCTTCTTCTCTGAGTTTATCTGGGTATATAAATTATTGGAGCAGCTGCTTTTAGACTAAAGTAAACAGAATTATGAAGAGATTGTGATACAATTGTATTTGGGTGATACATCAATGCATCATTAGGCCTCAAAAACAAAGTTTTAGTTACTGTGGTTGACTCTCTATAAATTGTTTTAGCAGTATTGCGGGCTTATGCCAAACAAACATTCATTCCATGGAAAATAACAATGTTGTTCCTTGACTGCGGCATAGACTTTAGAAGCCAGGAAGATTTTTTTTTTTTATTTCCTGAAATTAACTCTAAGCCATATATTCACAGGTCTTGAGGAATTAGAGACCTTTACTATTGAACTAACCACCAATATTTTACTGATTAGTGTTGAAATATTTAAAGATTAATGGCGATGATCCAGCTGTTGGTCTCTGCGGAGTTAAGTGCACTTTTATACATGGAAAATGTATAGACAATATATAATCGTAAGACATAACTGAATTGATTGATGTTTTTTTCATGTTATTACAGATATTTTTAGATTTTCAAAGCCCATGTTTGCATATTGAAGAGCTGCAGTTTTGAGTCTTTAAAAGTTACTTTCATCACTGAAGTACAGATAATTTATTTGTTCTGTATTCAGGCAGAAGTAATACTACAGGGAACAATGTATTTATCTCCTGATGTTGGAAGCAGGGCCCCTCTAGGGCTGGCCTGGGGCCTGAGCACCAGAGAACAGGACAGCGAGTCACTTGTTACAGTGCTGGTAGCGCATTCAGGAGGCAAACAAGCCACAGGAGAACGGTTATTTGTGGATGCAGCAGAACTTCCACCAGCATTTTGTTACTTTTTAATATATTAGGTCAGTTAGCATGCTGATCGCTTAATAAAATAATTATGCATTAATCACATCTGAGATTGATGAATCTAAGTTCACATTTCACCTCTTACTATATATAGATTTAAATTAAATATCAAAGCCAACTACAATGTCTTGATTACATGTGGCTCGTAGTAGTATAGTTTTAACTAAACATCATGCTTCTTTCTTCAGACATGTGATGTTAATTGCCTAGATGGCTCAAACCTGTCTTACTTCACACTTGGCTGCCTAGAGAGATAGAGAAACTGCCTTAATTCATCATTATGGAACTCATATGCCCTGCGGCATAATAATATAGTGTGCATATGACCTATGCTAATTAATGATATATTCTTTAATATTAACATGCTATGGTCAAGGTAAATGAGGATCAGAGTTAATTTAATTAACTGCATGGCTTCACATTCCCGTGGTTATGTTTCAGAGGTTCCAACTAATTCTGGGTCATCACATAAGTTTATATCACCTCTGTGGTCGGTCATCAGCACTTGGAACAAAAGGATGATTAGAACAATGCATCTAGCAGCAGGGGTTTCTGGAATCCTTTGCCCAATGAAACCATCACCGAAATGATTCATATTTATAATTTACATGGCCTGCATATATACCTTTATAAACTGTAAAACACATTATACAGGAATTAAGTGGCATCAACTAATCTTTTCTCATTCACTTTATGTAAATATACAAGTTTTATTGATTTCAATTAATTCAACCCTTTTTGTGTTCTTTTTAGTTCGGAACACTTTGGAATCTACAAACATGAGTTGTTCTGACTTCAAATCTTTTGACTTGAAATAATGAGTTGATTGACTCATTCATCCTCCGTCTACAGTTCTTTGAATTAATTTTCTTGAGAAACAATCAGCACATCAACAGACTTCATACATTGTTTTAGGGTTAACACTCTGCAGAGACCCTCTGTTTTGTATTTTGAGGAAAAGATACACAGTGGGAATGTACTGTCTCTGTCGTTAATACATGATGAGATAAGTAAACAGTTAGCTCTGTCAGCACTTTTGCAGTATAGTTTGCACCGTTAAAGTAGTTAGCACCGATAGCTATGAGCCTCTGGCTTTCTGTAGACATGTTGAGAGCCGTTCACAGTGAACTTAAGTTGAATAACTTGCTTTCTCAAGTTCAGTTCACTTTGTGGGTTATGTATTTTATAAACTCAGAAGACGACTATGAACAAATTATTCAACTTAAGTTAATTTAACTCTAATTTTTAAGGCAGCAGGGGAACTTACGTTTCCAAGTAAAACCAGCCTAAAATGATTCAGCGTACTGAAGAACTAGTCTTCAGACTTTTTTTGTTTGCTGTGACATTTTTTCCTGAGGCATTTCCTCAAGCAATTCCAACCAACAACCCTCTTGGCATCAATCTAGACTAAGTCTTCAACTTGACTTAACACAGCACTTCTTCAAAACAAGATATTTTACCCTGCTTGACTTTGTGTTTGTCAAGTTTATTGTATAAAACCATGCCTGAGTAATGCTTTCTGACACAACTGACCTGCTTTTGCCTCAAAAACATTTTCAAATGAAGCCTTTTTATACGACAGTCTTGGATGATTGAATCTAGAGGCATCAGATCTCTCTTTCACTGCTTTCCATGGGATGTTTGAGACGAGGAGGACGGCTAATTCCTATTAGTCATGAGAGGTTACATGAATGATCCTTTAAGCCAGGTACGGAGAGAGAAGGACAACGGTGATATTCCGACACAGGTTTTAGTTTCCAGACCATCTCGTGTTTTCTCTACGTCATGTTAACACTGGTATTTGATACGTTGGGCAAAGTAGACATATTCATTACAAACAACTAGTACAGCTTCTAACACCCCTAGCTAAGATCCAGGCCCAGGTAATGGGGCAGGGAGAGGCAGAGGATGTCTTGTTGTTGTCTGAGCACTGTCATTATAACAGCACAAAATAGTCTTGCATGACTTGGATGGGCATGGTTACAGTGTTGGCCATTTTAGAAACATTCATGTAGAAGCTTGATAATTCTAGCCCACAAGGATCAAGTTTGACATTGCATAAGAAACTATAGGATACAAGACAACTCCCAAGAAAGGTCTAAACTTTATTATTTTTTTTTATATCAGAGCAAACTGGACCATGGCTTGCTACAGTTACCACTTCGTCTTACAAAAATAAAAAAAGCAGTCATGTCGCACACCCATCTCATTCTATCCAGGGTCACATGGGAAATGGAGGCCAAGCCAGCATATATTTTGAGGACGAGGTATAGACAAAAAACACACAGACCTTCAGTCCATCACATGGATTTGAATGAAAAAATATATATTTCTATAATCTCACTTTAGCATTAAAATGTCCATGCCTTAATGGTTTTTCGACCTGCTTTGTTCTTTTCTCACACACTACTAGAATCAAGACCCAAACAATTTAAAACAATTACTCATGCTCATTGAAAGAGATGATATAGCAGCATATTTTCCCCCTCCTTCACTTCCTCACTGAAAACTGCATTTGTGCATATCTATGCATGGTTGGTCAGCCATATAGATGCTCATCTGTGTCTTTCATCAACTTGACAGCTTTTTTCTCCTCAGAAAGATAACATTTATTATAAGCGTAAGCAATACATATTGGCCCGGAGTAAGTTTGTGGCACATTCCCGCACCTCATAATCATGCCTGTCGGCGGTTAAGTATCCCCCATGATCTATTGACTCCATTTTTATTCACTGCATTTCTACCCTGGTAGGTAGAGGGAGTCAGTTAAGCACAGGATCCAGAGCAGCCATAATTCATAAAATAGCAGAGAATTAATAAGAGATGTCAACATACTCTGTGACGAATCAGATTTAGTTGTTAGCTGATTTATGAATATAGGTATTCAACAACTCTTATCATGTCACAAAACAAGTTATAATAAGACATTGTATAGCTCTTATAATTTAACCACTAAATACAAACATATATATATATATATAGATATTGATAATAGTTATAATTTTATTGAAGTAGTATATTTCAGTGATCGCAACTTGACTTCAGTGTGGTTCTTATTGTACTCTGGCTGAGTTAGCCTTCGTTACATTAAAAAGAATTGTTCTTTTGTGTTTGTGGAATATGCAAATCATGCCTTAGGAGAGTTGAACCTACAGCAAAGATAAAGAAAGAAAAGAAGAAAAAAAAGGAAATTAATGTTTTATTAATTATGTTTAAGATAATATATGATAAGGCTAATTTTACTCCTTTTTATAAAACAAATACAAGGGAATGATACCTCAGGAGAGAAACCACTGCGTCTTCTTTAATTTATCATGAAATTAGCTTTTCTACGCTAACTGCCGTCGTGCCATGGGACTTCACATTGTGTTGTATTCTGTTCTCTTATTTTAATTACTCTATGGGAAAAGCCCTTTCTTGCCCCCAGCATTATGCTAATATTTATTTTGGTTTGTATTACCCTTGTGTTTACAGCAAATACGCTGGGGTCAAATGAAAGTCAGTATTACTAATGCGATTGAGTTTCATATAATTTTCTTCCTCTTTTCTGTTTATTTACAGTAAACTGCATCCCTAAATAGCATGTGGGATCATGTGCATGCTGTGACATTTACATTCCAGGTTTAGATCATTTCTTGAAAGCATCAGGATTACAAGAAGCAGAAAACAAAGAACTGACAATCTACAGTATAACATAGAATGATGGAAAATGATCCTGTGGTGTTTTTTGTTGTTGTTTGGATATAGAGAGGAGGGTTGCCAGTTTTACCAAGCCAGTATGCCATATGGCTTGTGCTGCTACGTCTCACAAGTGCCCCTTGTCGTCCCAGCCTAGCGGCTTTCGATTACCTAGCTGTGGCAGTTCCTCTCCCAAGCTGCCACTACTTCTGGCAGATTATAATAAAGATGACTCTTTCACAGTGTGAACTGCTCTCTCATGGCCAGCAAACCAGACGCACACACACACATGGTGAGCACATGCACAGAACACACGCAACACACACAACTGTATTCTCCTCATGCAAAATACACACGGACATCACACCGTGTTAACAGCAGGCTGAGGCTGAGCTGGGCTGTGTGGTGACTGACTGGATGAAATGTGAGGATTAATGGATATTTATATTTCATTATGTTTTCATACTGACCAGAGAATAATTTATCACTCTCTGGGAGACACTGAAACATATGTCAACCCCTATCCACTTACGGACATGATTCAATTTTACTTTAAACGCACCGATCAAATTTTATTAACGTCTAATACATCTTCCAAATGCATTAATTCTTAATTTACTCTACAAAGCAGAGCGTCTTCACTTTTGTTGGGAAATCCGTTTCCCTTTTTGTGTGGACAGTATGTAGCCTACACATGCACCAGGAGTACCTGCTTTGTGTCTCATCACTGTTTTGTCCAAGCAATGCTTCTTTCATTGTTTTGTAATGGGATGTTTTCTTTAAGGCATTTGCAATTTTGTAGCTAATTGTCACAATGCCAACAACTTCAGGTCCACTTGTCCTCCACCCACCTATCAGCAGCAGAAGTTTCCAATCAGTAACCTAACCACAAACAAAAAAACATTAACTACGTATTCATCAACTTCTTTACTGAGATAATCTGCCACCCACCTCAGCCAAATGACTCACCTCAGTGAAACAGCCAGGACAATATGCTTCAAATGCAATGACAATGGCCATTCTACATCCATGGTCTGTTTGTAAGTGCACGCTGCAGGTTTTGTTCAACCAGTCACACTACACTTGGCTCCTGGTGTTGCCAGTAATCAATACAGGCCTGAAATCACCTACTGTTACCCCCCTCCCATACTGCCTGTTTTGTCCCTGACTTAATAATGAATTAGATCCCCCTTCAAATGCAGTGGTGACTCTCTTTGTAGCCTCTCATGACTTACACATACACACACACACACGCACACACACTCATTCATGTAAATACATACATTCTTAATGCAAAAAATACACAACCACATTATGGATGCTTACTATGTAGCCTGAGTACATATCTGCAGGCATGTGCTTTAATGTTTGTGTGAACATGGACATTTGAGGGGCTGACCAAATGGTGGGAGAATGGTGACACACTCACACACACACTGCTCAGCCAGCCAACATCAAGGGTAACATTTCTATTGCATTTGTTAATCACTGATCAATAATTCAGAACCCCCTCTCATCTTGAAGGGTCCCTGGCTTCCTGAAACATATGGCAGCTGTATGTGTGGATGCTTTTGTGTGTGTGTGTGTGTGTAGGCCATGTGTGTGTGCACCCTTGTCTGACAACTTTTTATCTGCTATTCAGGTTACCAGCTCCTTATCACTGAGGCCCGTCTGCTCTAACGGCTGAACAGCCAAAGGAAACAACTTGGTTGAAGTTGTTTTTCAGAACATGACTTTTGTTCCTTCCCTCCCCCAACCATGTCACATCTAACGATGGAGCGTCTAATGCCAGTTATAACAGCCAGCCCAGTAATTTGCTGTGTAAGTCGACACGATGGTTATCTGCGTACAGGGCACCTTTCATTTCCTCCAAGCCAGGCTTTGCCTCGATTCACGCTGTCGTTATCTTTCTCGTTGGGTCTTTTGGTAATTTGTCCAGCACGGGTTGACTCACTAAAGGTCTCCTGTTCCACCCTCACCAGCCACCACCCAGCCCTCATTTCTTAATCGAAAGAAAATTCTGATTAAATGGCTTGTATCTTTTATATCATTGACTTATATATCTTACAGACCTGATAAGTGCATGAATAGTTTCAGGGAAGTAACAACTTTGACTCGTAAAAACTTTTTTTTTGTCTTACTTGTCTTTTCGAAGCAAAAAAGGTCAAATCAAAAGAATAAACAGCTGTTGGACCTTTTTATAGTTCTTCAGCCATCACTCTCCCTTCATCATCAATTTCTTTGTTGATGTATTAATTCTGCTTTAATCCAACACTGCCTGTCTTCTCCTTTGCCACTTTCTCCTCATCAGTGAATATCTTGACTCACCAAATACTTTAACTGCTCTTAATTTGACTTCTTTTAAACTTTACTTGTCCACTTTCGTCCTTCTGCCGTTCCTGTCTTCCTTCATTCCTCGTGTCAGGTTTCTTCCTATGAAGGAGAAATTGTTACTCTCATAACAGTCTTATCTAAATAAACAAATGTTGAATTTCTCTTCTTCTTTAAGTTGCTGAATGCAGTTGTTTTAGTTGAATGGCAAACAGACATCTTGTAAAGTATATGCTGCCAAAAGCGCAGACACCTGAAGTTTGTACTTACAAAGGACGTTTCTCATGCATTACTGTAGACGGGACAGTTGTGTCAAGCAGTTTTGGCTGACAATCTGTTTTGTTGTGTTGTATGCTTGTGCTTGCCTATTGAAGGATGACTCTTCTCAGGCTTGCCTAGATCATGCTGTGCACATGATAAATAGAGAGAGATGGTCTTAGTGGTTCATAGGATGTCCAACCGTGACCCTGCAGCCCCCCTGTGGTACAACAGTACCAGGCTTTGTCCTGGAACAAACAACTATGAACAATGTGCTGAAAAATATTGATGAGAGGAGGCTTAATGTAGAGAAAGAGATTCTTCAACATGTAAACATTCAAAGAAGCAGGAGATGAAGGTACAAATTAAATAAAGAATTTATATCCATAGAAAAAAAGTTTGATTTAATTTTTCCCTTTTGGAAATGGACCAATGAGAAATGGGGGGGGGATACTACCAGACACTATGATAACGGTGTCAAATCCAACACTTTCTTTGCAACAAGTGATTGGTCACGAAGAATTAGTGTTGATGAATGTACGGCGGGATAATCACCAACCTCTTAATGTGATCTCCTTGGATCACTGCTTAAATCACTCCACTGAAGAGGATGAGAGAGTAGAGAGAGAGAGAGAGAGAGAGAGAGAGAGAGAGAGAGAGAGAGAGAGGCATACCAGAACAGCTTTTTGAAAGTAAATCTCATCCTATATTTATTTATTTTCCTCCCAGCATCACCCGCTCTTCTTGGGCTAATTCTAATGAAGAGGCCTCAAATGACTTAATTTAGAGTGAAGTTAATTGGGTTTGGTCCTACACGGCTGCACTTCCTGCCGGGATATTTTCGTATGTTTCCCCATCCACGGAGGGGGGTGTGCAGATTATGAAAGAAAACAGATAGAGATTGAGAAAAAGATAACAAATAACAGAAAGACAGAGAGTGAGATGAGAAAATTAAAGTGAACAAGAGGGAATGAGAGGAAGTGACAAACACAGAGAAATAGAGATGAGCAAGGGGCTGGGGGCCCTCATATCAGGCGCGTCACCCCCGTTAGCCCAGGACTGTAATTAGATCTGGCAGCCACCCCATAATGATAAATGCTTGGATGATGAATGGAAATGCAAATGTGTGTGAAGTAGCCCAAGCCATCAAAGGGGAATATCATTAACACTTTCCTCTTGTCAAATCCATCATTGTCAAGGGTGGCTCCCTGCGTCACCCATGTCCCACCAGCTACACATGGGCTGCTTAGGAGTTAAGGAGGAGGGAGTGTTGAAGGCAGGGATGAGGAAAGTGAAGGAGGAAGAAAGTGTGCCAGTCAAATATGGTTGTGTGCTTGAGTGCATGGCCACGATTACACATAGTTACTTAAGTTTGAGTAGAGTGTTTATTACTGAGTGCTATTCCACTTCTTGTGCGGCATATTTTATTTCCATAAGACTACGTCATATTCAACACAAGGGAAGTGACAAAGAACAGGCATTACTGTGCCAAAGTATATAATTAAGGATATGCTGCTCAGAAATAGACAGAATGAGAAAACAAATTACAGTAAAATTGGTTGTGACAAAATGGAGAGATTAAAGCAACACTAGGCCCCATGAAGCTATCGGCGCAGCGGTGTTTTATTAAGCTAAATGCTGAATGCCAGCATGCTAACATGCTTACAGTGACAGTGTTAATATCCTGATGTATGGCAGGTGATTTAGCTGGGTTTGCCATTTTCTCCAAATTAGTGCTAATAAGCAAAAAACACACAGAAATCATTGCTTTTGTTAAAAAAGAAAATTTGTAACATTTAGTCTGGTTAGATCTGGACCAAAGCAGTGGACCGACCTACCCCACTTTAAGCCCCTTGCTCGATTTGGCATCAGGGCTGGCATGATCCCATCGAAAGGTCTCTGGTATTTCTATCGTTTTTTTTTTATCATTTTTCAAATCAGTAATGCTATTATTGTACTCACCAAAGGAAATATGACGTGGCTAAAATCGAGAGCGGTGCGATGCTCACGGAAACAAACATGATCAGTAAAATTATTACCTTACCTGTACAAAGTCAACTTAAACCTACCAAACTGTAGTATTCCCCCTGAATTTTTTTTTCACACAAAAACTGCGCGCGCAGTTTTTGTGTGAAAAAAAAATTCCTGACCGGTTGGATGCACTCAACATCTGAGGAAAGCGGCATCGAGCACAGCACCACATCTTGAGCGGTATCAAGTGCACGGAAGTGGCAAGGACAGAAAAACAAAGCACCGGCACTTACAAATGAAGGATTGTTTTTGTTTATTGTGATCAAAAATGAAACATGTTTGTTTTTTGCCCACAATTTGTGAGTGCTGGTAATTCGTTTGTTCTTTCGTACAATCCGTCACATAATTTGATCGGTCATGTTTTTTCCCTTTTGGACTTTGCTTTAGCGGTGTCTTCGTATTCCCAGAAAACAGCAACATTGCCAGAGCTACTGCTCAGCAATTGGTTTACTTGAGTGCATTATTTTCAAGTAATATGAAGAATTGATTGCCAAAGCTTCAAAACCAAAGTAAACCAGATTGACCCTTTGAAGTTCAGAAGTTTCTAATTTCATTCTATTTTCCGAAGTCTTCACTTCATGATTATAGTATTTTAAATATTTCATAAAATGCAACAGCAAAAGTTGAGACTCACAAGTCTTTAAAAAAACAATAAGCAAGGTCATAACCATTAGTGGGGATTGACAGGTGATAGAAGCACTGAAAATATCCATGGAAGAAACAACAGATGTTTTTATGTTCTCTTCCTCTGATGCCCTCTTTCTATTTTTATCTCCCTCTCTCCTCCAGACACCTGCTACATCACTTACGCATCTTGTTCTCTCCCCTGCCAAGCTCCAACACTGTGCCAAAAAAGAGCCACTACTTCTGCATTCAGGGCAGCAAGACCTTCCCATTATACTGGATTTGATTACAGGGTACGTGTATTTTTGTGTCCAAACATCTGTCTATAGCCCCTGTCAGCATTGGCTAAGCTAACCATGTGTGTTTATGTGCTCACATGTGTAGCTGCTGCCCTTACCGCGTCTTCTTGTGTGACCTGCTGTCTCCTCTCTCTGACTTTGTGTTGGTCTGCCTTAACATGCCTCTATCAGTCAGCAAGGGAGTGTTGCATATGACGCCCGTCTGCCCGTCTTTTTTTTTTTTTACTTTGTTTTTACCTAAATGCAATAACTGGATTGACCTCTGAGTCATAGACGCGATCTAATTACCTGCTCAAGGACAGGTGTGTAAGTTATACATGAGTAAATCTCACACCATTAGTCACAGAAAAAAAAGAAAAAAAAACACGAGACAGGGACACAAGCTGTTAAAATGGTGTTATAATCTCACCATACTTTAGTTTTTGTGGTCTCAGTAAGCATTGTGGGATTGCACAGTGTATGCAATGATATGTGGCTATTGACCATAAGGAGGGCTACAAAGCTACATTATAAAACAGGGAAATTACAAGGAAAGAAATATATTAATAAAGATACATACACTCAATACCATAATAAGTGTCTAATTCATGAACATGTTGGCTTTCAAGGAGCTATACAGCATAACACATGTTTTAAATACTTTCATGAATAGATTGTATTGTGCATTTTTACTTGGGATTTAAAAAAGGTCAACAATGAACATATAATGTCTCTCTACAGCGTACACAGAGGGGTACAATGTGAAGTAAGTAGGCCTTATTTCTGTTTCCACTACTGTTTTGAGTACATGCATTCACCTCTAAACACTTAGACAAATGTTTAATTGTGACAAGGAGGTGGTGGGGGGTAGAGATGTAAATCAGCAAAGCACGTAGCGGTGTCTTTTACAGGGGTTGTATGAGCCAGGGCAGCTTTGTCTGACACCTTGCACTGAATTATTGAGTGGAGGGGGAAAAGAAGCGGAGAGGACGACACAGTGACATTAGTGCTTGCTGTTGTGGCTGCTGCTCAGCCTAGCTTATAGCTGGACTGAGGTGACATGTAGGTGTAGGTGTGCATGTGTGTGTTTGTGTGTGCGCACATAACAATTATATATTCAATGAAAGGAATGGGGAGGAACTGGCAGATCAATACCCGTGAATTGATACCTGCCACCTGCACAGTGTGTGTCAAACAGGATGTTTTAATTACAGTTCTGCAAAGTTCTGTTGAATTGCTTGAACTTTTCACGTACCTTCATATTGTCATTTTTTTTTTTAAATGGTGGTGTGAAAATGTGTTTTCCTCTTCCTTCTTTGACCCAGACACTGATCTCATCTGCAGTAATAAGTGGGGCTTCTTGGTCCTAATCAAATCACTCATCAAGTATTTAGTGGACCATTGTTGCTGCATCAAGCATATATGGCAGCTAAACCACTTGAATAAAACACACGCACGCACACACGCACACATTCATGCAAACACCAGCAAGCAAACGCATCTACACTCGAGCCACAGATGTTGGTATGCACTCACTAACACAGAAAGACACGCAGACTTTGATGAAGCCAAATTAGAGTACAAGGGTGGGGGTGGTTGGCTGGTGTGCAGCTTATAAATAATTTGGTATTCGGGCGACTCTGCTTACCGCCGTCTGTCGCCGACTAAGAGGTCATCTAGGCAACTAGCAGGAGAGCAGACAAACGTCACTCAAACTAAACCAAAACAGGATTTGAACTTTTGCTTTGTGATAAGTTTATCTTGTGATTATTTTAAATAATTACAGTAAAGTTATATATTTTTTTTTTTCTTAATTGTATCATCGCTTGCTTTGATACATTTTATTCTGAAACATACATTTCATACACATCTAACACAATACATTTCTATATGGGAGAAATAATATCAGCTGTCAAGGATGGCGCCTGTCAAAATCAGAGGCAGACTGTAGATACATGAAGCCATGTCCTTTGCACTGCCTCTTTTAGCGGGTAAGGAATTGTCTCTGGACACTGCACTGTATGTAACTCACTGTCAGGTTTAATTTAAACTGAACTGACAAGGTCTATAGTACAGTCTTCTCATTCACCTGTCCAGTTTAATGTGTGTTTATGGTGTGTGCATGTGTGTTCCTCGTGCAAGGTGAAATATTTCTGACACAGCAGAGGGTTAAGAGATACACACAACACACTATACTCTCTATCCATCCTGCCTTGCATGTGTTCCAGAACAGGGCATGTTGAGAAGAGTTTCCGATCGACCTTTCGTCTGCTTAAATCTTTCATGGACAGATGTCCACTGAGGTTTGCTGCAATGTGTCCTCGGGACATGCTGAAGCAAAACACTCTCTTACTGTAGGTGGTCACTACTGTATTACAATGCTTTTCCTTGTCTGTCAGCACCTCTCGGCCCCAGAAGATTGCCCCATAATGGAACAGACTGGCACCTGGAAGGCCCAAGAGCAAATGTGAACAAACATCAGCGGAAGTTAAGAAGACATGAAAGACCATTTGTCATTTCCAATAACAGGCCATGTAACTACCACAATGACCTGTGTTCTTTGTTTTTATTAATGATTTATTTAGAGTTGTTGCTAGTGTCTCTGACCCGAGTGAAACTCTTATTCTCCTATTCTTCTTCTTCTTCTTCTTCTTCTTCTTCTTCTTCTTCTTCTTCTTCTTCTTCTTCTTCTTCTTCTCCTTCTTCTTCTTCTTCTTCTTCTTCTTCTTCTGTTTCTTCTTTTTGAACAGTAGTGGTGAGAACATAATAATAAGAATAATTGTTCATCTCTGCAGTGCAATGCAAAGCATAAATTTCACTTCAGCGTCTTTAAATGTTTTTGCTGAGGCTATTTCACAATTGTTGTGTGTGTTCACTTCATGTTGGGGTAAGTGCTAAGGCTAAGTTTTTCGGTAATGTTCCATTAGAATACATTCTATAATAGATATTGTTTTATCTTTTGTCCACCTCATTTACACTGATAGATAAAGCATAAAATATCAGCCACGCATTCAAAATTCACGCCGTTAAATACAACCATATCAAAAACACCCGTTTGACAGGACTGTTTCTGATCACAGAAGAACTTGGTCTCTCATGAACATTTCTTTTTTTTCTATTTTATGTTTGATGGTTTATTTATTTATCTATTGATTATGTAAAAATGGTTGAATGGCTTCTGTGTTTTGGTGAATCTAATTTTGATAAACACCATCTAGATAAAAAAAAAAAAAAACTGAACAAAATGTGTAAAAAAGTTTACGGAAGATAAATCAAAGAGACGGGCTTTAGTCTGAGATATGTGATACATGATGTGCAACTCAGATGGCATGAGTCAACTTTTCCTTCCATTGGAATGCCCTCAAGATCTTTTTAAAGAATGTTAATGATATCTGCCAATGATAAAATGAAATACATCAAAGTAAAAGAAGACAGAATTGCAGACCCATTCCTCCTTTACTGTGCGGACAACTGCTTAGCAACACAACCTCGAATGCATACAAACACATAGACGGCAAATACACTCAGACCCACAAACACAATAAACACACACACACAAGGCACACTCCCATTTCTCTAGGGTTTAAGCTTTGATGTGGCGCCGTCTTAAGCCTGCCAAGGAGACTGCATCAGGGCCTCAGCCAAGACTCTTCACCTGCAGCTACAGACATCTTGTCAGGCCCAAAAGAATGGTACACACCCGCACATACACACACACAAATACGCATGCAGACACACATACACAGACACACAACCTCCAGCATTTAAAATATCTAATATTCACCACCTAGTATGACCCTTTGAATGTCGTCCCCTTTAAAGCTTCACATACATCCTATATGTGGCTCTACTGTATATCCTCTTTTCTAGGTGCGTGGATCGGATATATAAAGCACAGTGTGTAGCCCTGAGGACAGGACCGGACAGTGAGAGCAACACAGCTCAGCATGTTTGCTGCAAATCCAATTATTACTCCCCACCTTTGAATTCAGGAGCGGATCCACAGAGTCCTAAAGCAATTATGAGACTTGGTGGAAGGGAAGGAGGAGTCACACAGAGGAAGAGCAAGAGAAAAAGACAGAAATTGGCCAACAGGTTAACTCTGTATTGTTTTCAGTTCACACCTGTGACATTGGTAATGAGTTCTGAGGTATTAGGTTGACTTATTTATATTACTTATACATTACACTTAGCCAAACACTGACAGCACTAGCCTCAAACTGTGATTGCAGTAGGGCACCAGTGAGGCTTATAACGTGCAGTTTTTGTTGAGACTTTGTCAGAGAGGTATTGACTCAAATATGGTAGTTTTGTAGGCCATTGTTATTATCGGTGTGCCAATGGAATACTAAAAAGGGATAGACTTTTGTGTACCCACATTGACATGTTTGAGTGTTTGGATTCAGTGCATGTTTTTATTGCATTAGATTGCACAGGCATACTCCAGTTATATGTAAGTGCATGGAGTCAATGGTCTCATTTTATGGCAATTATGAGCATTTTGGCAACTTGCTGCACACCATGCCAGAATCTGTGAACAGAAGGCATCATTGCCTGTAGCCCTCCCAATAGGATATACTACGGGCATAAATATAAGATTAAAATGCAGTTTCTTATCTTACTTAATGCGAGGGTCCACAAAGATTGAAATTAATAAAAGATTCAAATACCCCAGAAATACTAACGTGATAAACAAAATCTGTCTCGGGGAATTTCTGCACATCTTCAACATACAGTATATTCTTTGACACAAAGTCAGTCATCTGAATCACCCCAAAGCTGCATTTCATTTTAATGGATGTACAAATGTTACCTGACAGTGCTTTCAACAGGAAATGCTGCATGAGCATGCACGGTTTACCATGCATGCATGCATTCAGACCACAGGGCATTCTATTAAAACGGTCTAATTTTAATATGTATTTTTGTCACATTTTGACTTTTAATTTTTGATAGATTATTACAAAGTAAAATATACCTTACACTTTTATACCCAAGACAACAAAGGTAGAAATGACTTGGATATAATACATTTTCCAATTAACAGAACAATAAAATATTGTATATGACCATTGTTATGTAGTGATGTGGTTTGTTTGCTTATTATTTTAATTCCATGAACAATAATCATTTCAAGAAATCAGGGTTATATTTTCTATCACCACCACTGGATATAATTGTCGGCTTGAAACATGAATAGAGTCAAGAATACATTACAGCAACTGTCACTCTGTGGTTGATTCTGCATACAGTATGATCTTAGGCTGGGTTGTTAAATATCATCTTGGAATTTCCAGTTTAGCAACATTTAATGGATTAATTAGTCCAACATGGACGACAACATTTTAGATAGGAGAAGCAACCAGCTGATAATATAATAATAGACAAGCCACTAATGTATCTTAGTCAATAGAGCCATATGCATAATTATGTGTCTTCCACAGGCATCCAGATGGACATCAAACAATAAATAAAATAAAAATAAAAATGCAACTTTAACAAAGACTTTAGTCAAAAAATATAAGAAAAAAAATCAAATCTGTCACATTGCCTTACATTGCCTGCTAAAGCGATATTCAAATAAACAAATGTCGGATGTGGCAATCAGAACTCCAGTGAAAAAACCACCAGGACATGTTGGCTGTCTTGGCATGGAACAAAATAAATATGGAGCTAGGTTCGGTAATGTCTGGGTGGGATTTTAAGGAACTGTCTTGTTAAATTACCTAGACTAAGTACAGAACAACGCCATTGTTTATTTTGCAATCATTTTCAGTTAAGCCAAAGACAACGCAAATTCCTCCATATAGACAATATTCCATGATCCCTATTCAAACGTGTAATACCACAGGGACAAAAAAGACAACTAGGTCTTAAACAATCAAAACTAACAACGACGGCGCCACATATTTCTTGTGCTGCATAATCCCGAAAAGCAACCCTTTGATGATGATAAGACGATCATTGTTGTACAACCCTGAGATGCTTTGAAAGAGCTCCTACTTAAAATATTTGACTTGGCACCTTCTCGTCTTTCTGACTCTCCCCGCTGCATTTGCATATCAGTTGGGAGGTGGTGAGAAGAAAAAGGAGTCAGGAAGAAGAGTATTTGGTAACACTTAATAATAACTACACACTATGAAGCATTAGTTAAGTATGAGTAAACACTTAATTCATCATTTATAAAGCATTGTTCCTACATTAATAATTCATTAGTATGCAGTTCATAGCAACAGTTATAAATGTTTTATTCTTGATTAATAAGCCGGTCTATTGTGTGTTTCATTATTGTGTTTTCATACTTTATAAATGATGGATTCCCCATTTGTAAATGAAGTATTATATATTTTACAAACCAATTATTAAGGAGTTGTAGATGATTAATACGACAATTTATAAAGTGTTAGTAAATAATGAATAACTTATTTAGATGGACATTATTCATGCATTTATATATATAATGATTTAGATATACACTAGTGGTTAGGACTATGCTAATATATGCTTTATACACGCATATTAATACTGCAATTCATGATTAATTCATGATTTATTAAGGTAGTTACTACTCGTTAGTAAAGTATTTTGTGTGACCTCATCTAAAGTGAGGACTATTTATGCCTTACAAAGCATTTATAAATGACATTGAAGGGCCAGCAGTGCCTCAAAACACATAGTTTTTGAACAGAAAAGGCAAATAGACACAACACAAAGTGATCAAGAACATATCAATATATATTGTAAGATGTAAACAATATACTGTTAAATACAAACCTCTCAGCCATTAATTCATGTAAGAAACAAACAAAGGATTATAAAAGTCATAAATATAGGATCATGTGTGAGCCCAAAGTATCATGGCCTCAGGACTACTACTGATAAAAAGTTATATACTCTGCCAATAGTGTATAGAGATTCAAAAACATGATGTTGCTGAATATTAATGACACGGTTTTAAGAATTTACAATCATTGATTTCCACAGACTAGGTGAACTGGTCTGTTTTCTTCCTAGTCACAAGTGAATAAATACGGGCCGACATGCACCTGTGTTTCCATACTCAAGTCAGTTTCCAACACAGGTCATTGCAAAGGCAGGGCTGCTTACTCAATGAAATCCTCTGACCACGGGGAGCACTGTGCGTGCGAGTGTGTAGGCTGATGGCTGGCATCAAAAAGCTGTGAATGCATATATATTGTTTTTATGAATGTGTGTGAGTGTGAGTGTGCTGCACTGGGCTGGGTTGGGCTGGCTGACTGCTGGGAGTCTCATAAAGCTCTCAGTTTGATGACCAACTGAGCAGTAAATTAATTAATCATCATTTTACGCCTCATCAAGCGCTTTGCCTGCACCTCGCCACGGGAGACCGTCCCAATTAGCCAACAGTGGAGACAATTGTTTTGGTTAGCTTAGGTATATGAGAGAGAGAGAGAGAGAGAGAGAGAGAGAGAGAGAGAGAGAGAGAGAAAACAGAAAGCGCATGAAAAAGAGGGTGAAAACGATTCAAGGGTGTATTGTAACATGTTAAAATGTTTTTATTTGTCTATGTGGAGTCAAATGAATGTCTGTGTATTAGCCTTTAGTTTGGGTGTGTGCGTGAGAGAGAGTAGGTGTGTGTGTGTGAAGAAGGGGAGGGCAGAGGAGGATCTGACAAGCTAATAAATATGTCATCTGTCTGTGTCAAGAGACTGCAGGCCTGCAGACCTGTAAGTAACAGAGACCCACTGGCCAAGACAGGAACAGAGAGAGAGAGAGAGAGAGAGAGAGAGAGAATGTGCTTCTACAGCAAGATCCTCAGTGACCTGTCCCCTGCAGCTACAGTAGTTTATTTGAAGCCAGAGCAAATGCAAAAGTGGTGAGGCAGAGGGTATTAAAGCTTATGCATGCAGGTGTGTAGGAATGTGTATGGAAGTGTGATGAATGTTTTCTATTTTAGTGAGGATTAGGAAAAAGCATGTAGCATGTAGATTTAATTTAGTTATTAAAGAAAGAGGTTTAATAATTCAAGACAAAAGCAGTATCGATGTACCGCACAGCCACGAGATATAGTCGTAATCATCATCTGCAGACGAAGGTGGTATCTCAGTAGAGATGACTGGTATCAGCTGTGGAGGGCTGGCAGCTGTGGTGGGGACCTTGATGGCCCATTACAGCAAAGCATCAGAAGTGATCCCATTGCTTCTCGAGTGGAATCTTGAGCAGTGCTCGGCTTCAGGCTTGTGATACGGGGAAGGCATGTTTTGGTGAGGACTGACAACCCTGCATGTTGGCTAACATCAACAGGCATTTGATCTGCTGCTCTATTGAGGATAGCGGAGAGCCTGTGCTTGTGGGCTTCAGAGCACCTGTGGTTTACTGAAGGATTTCCACATTCCCGGGTCGGGGAAGCGGAAGTGGATCTGTTTGCATAGCGACGCAAAACCCATTGCGCTTTATGGTTCTCCCTGGCACAGCAGGACAATCCACCCATAAGGGTGGATGGCTTTGCACTTATTAACGCTTCATCTCACCCCTCCCCTGTTTGAGAGAGTTGTGGCGGGAGCAGTTGTCGATCATTCTGCTAGCTCCAGGTCAGTACTCTGCCCCGAAGTATGCAGAAATGACTCCGACGATGGTGCCCGAGCCCTGGGCCATCCCTAGCACTGGGGGACTCTGACTCCGGAGGAAGTGCAATAGGCATGCTGCCCACTCTGGGCCATCCTGAAGAGGGTTGGTCTGTCTGCACAGACCATTTAGGCGGCTTCAGCGTGGTCCACCATTGACTATTACAAAGCCATCATTGGTGTGAGAAAAAGAGGCTTGGTCCCCTGTCCTGTGCAGTTGGGTCTATTCTCTACTTTTGCAGTGTATCAAGCTCAGAGAGGGGGGATCAGGTGCAACACAACTGACAAACACCCACCTATTTCACCAGTCCTGTGATAGCTGGGGCGACCTATATTATAAAGAAGTAAGCTAACCTGAAGTCGGCCAGGATCATTGTGGTTCGGTCGATGTTATGTCACTGCAAGGTGTGCATTCATTGGTCTCCACCCACTGTACCCATAGAGTACAGTAGAGGGCAGAGCCTGTGTGAGTCAAAATGAAGGTTATGATGTTGAGGCCTTGTTCTGTAAGCACAGAGGGAGCCCTCTACCAAGAAAGCCTGGTGCCATTACGTGGTTTTCCTGAAGAGGGTGTAGGATGCTGGACAGCGATGTTTGCTGCCTTAAGGACAGATGTCCCACGTTCTAGCAGGACCCAACAAGGCCAATACCAGGTAATCAATTATATTTTCACAATAAAGTAGGACGCATCATGTTAAGTCATGTCCTGGACCTTGGGACTCTTCCCAGCAGCCCTGGCAGATGACACCACATCATATTTTCAGTCCTCTGTGCAGGTTGGAACTACTGGTCCCAGACTGATACAATGGAGGGGCCTGTGCAAAAAAAAGCCTGATTGTCACTACACATTTTAGTAATGGCTGACAGAGAGGCAGACGAGATGACATTGTGGCAGTGCAGCCAGGAGGAAGCCAGCAGCCACGCCAGGGGCAGGGACGGAGGGACGGATAAGCAGATGTTGTTCATCACCCAGGGGTGGTGGGGGTTTACTGTGTGTGGGCTTCTGTGAGTATTTATGTGCATGTGTGTGTGTGTGTGTGTTTGAGGAGTCACAAGGTGGAGGTGGTACATGAGTGTGTATGAGTGAGCTTGTATGTAAGATAATATGTGTTTTCGTGCATGTGACAATGTGTCTGGGTGCATCAGCAGGTGAGTGCACGCTTGTGTGTCCCAGTATATGTGTGTGTCCGTGTGCACGTTCAAGAGTGTATTCCAGCATTCACAAAGTGCTTGAGGGAGAGGCACCTACAAAAGGCATCTGGCCAGGAGAGCCAAAACAACAAAGGTAACCTTGCCTCTAGTGATGTACTCTGTGTTCAGCCACTCTAGTGTGTGGACGTGTGTGTTGTTATGGCCAGTGCTAGTGTGTGTTTATTTGAAAGTGATGGACAGATGCATATTAAAAATAGGATAGAAATAAACATATGCTAATAAGGTTGACTGACAGGGGAACAAATTAATCTTCAGCCATTTCAAATGTACACTACAATCTGGATGCCAGTACACTAAAATAGCAATACATAAAACAACATGTACATGCTGTGTGTGTCTATGTGTGAACATGCACACAGCTTTGTGTGAAATACCTCTAAGCAGACCCTACAGTAGACCCAGGTGCATTTGAAGGGTCAGGATGCCTATTGGTCCTCTCACTCATCAATCAAAGATCTCAAACTTACTTTACTACCTCTGCAGTTTGTGGCCCTCAGGGCAATGTGAAGGGACACATGCTCCCTAAGGTTTCTGATAAGAACCTGCAAATATCAGGAATAGACTTAGATTATAGTGTGAAAGTGTGAAAAGGATAAAGTACACAGAGAAGCAGTTTTGTAGTCAAATGAAAAAAAATAAAAACTGGTGCTTCCAGTTTTGCTTTATTTGATTTCAAGTAGGCAGTGCTACTTGTTTATGGCATCACAAGAAAGACTTTATGTAAACAAAGGACTATTTCATCAATGTATGTATGTATTAAGAAAATAGCATCATTTAAATGTGGTAAAATTGTTTCTTTGATCACAACTAAGGAGCATGTGCAGATAAGACATATTGTTACAGTGCAGCAATCTGGCTGAAACCTATACTTGTTTGCTTATGTGCTTTTTTTCTGCTTGACTTTTGGATGATCCCTTCAAATGATTTTGGATAGCAATCACAGTACATGCAGTGTATGGCGGCAGGTCTATGATCCTTTCAAGTGCATCAGAGTAAATTTAAAAATGATGCAATTAACTGCAGACTCCTTCCCATAAGATTCATTTCTCCACACCATCAGCAGTCATTTTTTTTTTTTATGTCAAAAAGGTGCAACCTGACCCTCATCAAAACCCTGAACATCACTGAAGTGCTCAAGAAACAGATCTGTTGAAGATCACATGGCATCTAAAAAAATCATTGAAGAAGTATGGTAAAAGAAAACGACACCTGACAGTTCACTAATTGGCCATTTCTGATTTCAAAGAGCCCCACTCAAGCTCGCCCCCCTCATCTTCCCTGATCAAAGTTTGTGATTGACAGCTGGTTCAAGATGGAAGTGTGGGAACCGCTCCTCCCACATCCCTTTCATGTCTCTGTTATTGCCTTGAGAATTTTCGCCTGTTAGAGATAAATTTACTGTGAAAAAAAAATAAAAAAGTATCTACGACATCTGAGCTTATCTTACCATCAAATATCCTGCAGAAGAAGTGTTGGTGGTAGAGCGTGTGCAGGTGGGGAGGTTATCAAACTCTGGGTGTGAGGCAATGTTCGACACAGTCAAACTACCCTGATGCCCTGTGTAGTGATTTGTCAAAATGAATTGTGGGCAAGAATCTTATTAATAACTTTACAGGTGAAAAAAAAGGAAGTCGCTGCTCTCTCGTTTCTCTGCATGTTTTTTACCATCTTTCTCTCATCTGCTGTTCTCCTTCTGTCAAGAGAGGAAAAAGTGGAATCAATGTAGAAGTAAAGCTTGTATTTTGATTCACGTCTGTCATTCATTGTAGGCTACTTCCTTAAACAAATGTATGGTCCTGTGTGTCTAACAGTACTTTAATGTATTGATCATATCATTTTACAATGCGTTAAATACATACATTTAGTGTGTGCCGCTCTCTTCCTTTCCTCTCTAGGCATCTGTGGTGGTTTTAAAATACTTCTCACTGAAATGCGTTGAATTCCCTCGCAGGCAAAGAAGCAACATCTCAGCTGCGGGGCTTTGATAAATCGCTGGCCAGGTGCTGCTCCAATTTGTCTTCATCATTATTTTTTACTGGGCTGTAACCTATCTGTCATTGAGCAGAACCCCTAAGCAGAGGTTTTGATGTGTTCATGTGTATGTGCACTTGCTTAAACCCTGCATTAATTGAAAGGGCCTGAGGCGGTTGGAAGAAAAGTGAACTAGAAACAACTTTTTTTTATTTCAGTTTTCTTTGTCTGTATTTGAAGTGTTAATCGTAGAGGGTAACATCGGTACAGTCATGATTTAGTCACCTTTAGCAATAACACACAGTCACACTTATCATTATTGTGCTTGATCAGTAAAGAACTTCCCAGCATTGGTTTGCTTGAAGAGAGTTGTTGGCTCGTCTACATCACAAACACGGGACAATGACTGTATTGTGCATGATATGCTGGGTTATACAGGCCTGTGTGTGTGTGTGTGTGTGTGTGTGTGTGTGTGTGTGTGTGTGTGTTTGTGTGTGTGATGGAGAGTGTATTCTGTATTCTTTGTGTGTATTTCAAACCTGACCTAAAGGATTTCCAAACCCTCTTGGCAGGCACCTCAAATGTAAAAGAAAGAGTTCTGACAATTCATGTTCAAAGAAACTAAATGATCCATTGCACAGTCAACTATGATTTTTTTTTAGTGTTAGTGAAGTTAAGGTAATGTCAATTCAAATGTGGTATAATGTAGCATTATCTCAAACTCATGATGATGTGTTTGTCATACTTTAGGGTTTAGGTGAGTGTATCTGTGTTTCTGTATCACATGTTGTTTATGAGGAGGAGGAGGAGGAGGAGGAGGAGAAGATGGAGATGGAAGAGGACAATGGGATAGCAGTGATTAGTGTCTCTCTCACACACACACACACACACAAAGTACTTAATTCATGCCTGCAGACACACTTCTGGGTAGCTAGGACTCTATCATATCTGCCCCAGCCTGCAGATTCTTAGAACAAAAACAAATTCCCTAGGTTGCATCTGTGTGTGTGCGTGTATTTGCGTGTGCGTCATGTGTGGCAAGTAAAGGCGGAGAGGATTTAAAACAGCGCCCTGTTCCATCTGCATTGCAAAGCACACATGTGCTGGTAATGGACAGAGGAGAAGCAGCAGAGATCGACAGAGAAGGGTAAAGGGGGGTGGGGTTGGCACAGCACATGGGACGCCGGGTGGATGCTTTCTAAGGCTGGATGGTTTGTGTGTGAAGAAATTAACACAGATATCATCCGTGCTATTCCCAGAGCCTGTAGCAAAACTTCACATAATGGGCTTTACTCATATGAATTTGAATTGATATTCCTGACATTGTCTTTCTGAAATAAGTTCAGTGTGGAAACACACATATTTATCTTGGCCAGCAACACTGTTATCTGCTCCCTTTAATGTCTTCTTTATTACATTATAAAAAGTATAATGTTTGATTCCCAAAGTGGATTTTTGTAAAAAGAAAATATTCGTTTTAACAACAAGAACATCCTGTCAAAAATAAGCACCGTCCTGTTTTGCTAGATGCACATTTCCAAATATGAATGAGATGAATGAGAAATGTACCTTGTGGTTTGATGACCAATGTTAAGGACATACAGGAATATCAACTGTATATTATATATGCAAACATTATCAAAGAGGCGACATGGCAAAACATAATGAAGTCAAACAAAGGTGTTCCGCCATTCTGTTAATCGGCACTGACGGTTAATGAAGTTTTAATTTGCACCTAATCAGATCTTGTAAGCCATGCCCAGTCGCCTCAGACTGTATGGGGAGGCAGAGGGGCCAAAAGAAGCTCCTCAGAGACCACCACTCCACTCTCATTAATGTTCAGAGTTCCCTGCTCTTCCTTTTTGGCACAGGGCTCTTCAAATGTATGTGCTGAATAAGTCAGCGTGTAATTAAAATGTTATTTATATGTCAGATCCTCTTTGTTACATGATTAACAAATGAAATTGACGTGCAAAATGGGGGGAAAAAAGCGAGAGGCTGCATACATGTAAGGCCATCGGCTGGATTTGGAAAGTCAAATGTTTGCACTGAAACCAGGTGAGATACCAATCTTTACGTTCCACATATTAGTCTCCTGATGTTTGACAGTTGATGCAGGTCCAATGACATAAGTATACAGAAAGGGACTAAAAAGTAAAAAGTATAAAAGTTTATGACCATTTAAATCATTTCATATGACAATATCAATGGCTTTGCATGTTAAGCCAAACATATAACCTGATCATTCCCAACTCTGATCCAAAGCATCCAAGTTTTAGATTGATTTGGTGTCCCGGCACAGATTAAGCTATGTAAACTGTCGTCGATGGGGGCAGCAGCGAAACATATTTTAGCCACCTGAAACCAAAGTGCCATCTAAAAATCGATATCACTTTAAGTATACACTATATGTAAAATATACCATGCCGTCAGACAGCCCTTTCCAATTGGTAACTGATATAGCTGGTATATATACTCTCTTCAAAGCCACCAAACTGTCAAAACTGTAATTTCCTCATGCACAACACAGGAGTTGCTGGTCTACCGTTACCTCAATCGGTTAGTTGTTTGTGTTAGTGTGTGAGTTTGGTGTTTTAAAGGGTTAATTTGGATTGAGCAAATGTGAAAAGGTAATGCATGACTATGGATAACCTCATACAGTCCTACTTTTAAAAAATCCGAACTATCCTGTTAATCTATATTTTTCCCTATTGTTTAATTCATAGCTCAAAATTACATTAAAGATCCCTCGTGTACTCTATGGCATTGTTTCAAAACCATACAAGTCTGACTCTGTCTTCATTACAGTTCCTTCATAGAAATACTCAATTATCCTTTCAGCCATGATACCTGAATCACGTAGCCGACCATAGTGCACACAAGTGGTGTGTGTGTTGTGAGAGGACTTATTCTTCTTCCTCCCATTTTCTCCTCCTGAAATTCTCACTTTATCTTCTTTTTTATCTTCTTTTTCTCATCCACGAACCCTAAAGCAAGCCTGAGTTAGAGTTGTTTTCATTTGGCACAGTAAACACTTAAGAGTGAGGTACTATCAACCTGGCAGCCAAATAAGTAAGATGGGCTAAAAAGATTGAAGTCAAGTGAAGGCATTTCACTTGAGGTTGCACTGACATGCTTTTAATTAAAGCTTTCCCACACATCTGAGTGCAAAGGCCCTTAAGGTAAAATGAGTCATTATGTGCTTTGTGTGTGTGTATACAGTTGTGTGAAAAAGTGTTTGCCCCCTTCCTGATTTCTTATTTTTTTGCATGTTTGTCACACTTAAATGTTTCAGATCATCAAACAAATTTAAATATTAGACAAAGATAACACAAGTAAACACAAAATGCAGTTTTTAAATGAAGGTTTTTATTATTAAGGGGGAAAAAAAATCCAAACCTACATGGCCCTGTGTGAAAAAGTGATTGTCCCCTAAACCTAATAACTGGTTGGGCCACCCTTAGCAGCAACAACTGCAATCAAGTGTTTGCGATAACTGGCAATGAGTCTTTTACAGCGCTGTAGAGAAATTTTGGCCCACTCATCTTTGCAGAATTGTTGTAATTCAGCCACATTGGAGAGTTTTCGAGCATGAACCGCCTTTTTAAGGTCATGCCACAGCATCTCAATCGGATTCAGGTCGGGAATTTGACTAGGCCACTCCAAAGTCTTCATTTTGTTTTTCTTAAGCCATTCAGAGGTGGACTTGCTGGTGTGTTTTGGATCATTGTCCTGCTGCAGAACCCAAGTGTGCTTCAGCTTGAGGTCACGAACAGATGGCCGGATATTCTCCTTCAGGATTTTTTGGTAGACAGCAGAATTCATGGTTCCATTTACCACAGCAAGTCTTCTAGGTCCTGAAGCAGCAAAACAGCCCCAGACCATCACACTACCACCACCATATTTTACTGTTGGTATGATGTTCCTTTTCTGAAATGCCGTGTTACTTTTACGCCAGATGTAATGGGACATACACCTTCCAAAAAGTTCAACTTTTGTCTCGTCAGTCCACAGAGTATTTTCCCAAAAGTCTTGGGGATCATCAAGATGTTTTCTGGCAAAACTGAGACAAGCCTTTATGTTCTTTTTGCTCAGCAGTGGTTTTCGTCTTGGAACTCTGCCATGCAGGCCATTTTTGCCCAGTCTCTTTCTTATGGTGGAGTCATGAACACTGACCTTAATTGAGGCAAGTGAGGCCTGCAGTTCTTTGGATGTTGTTCTGGGGTCTTTTGTGACCTCTTGGATGAGTCGTCGCTGCGCTCTTGGGGTAATTTTGGTCGGCCGGCCACTCCTGGGAAGGTTCACCACTGTTCCATGTTTTTGCCATTTGTGGATAATGGCTCTCACTGTGGTTCGCTGGAGTCCCAAAGCTTTAGAAATGGCTTTGTAACCTTTTCCAGACTGATAGATCTCATTTACTTTGTTTCTCATTTGTTCCTGAATTTCTTTGGATCGCAGCATGATGTCTAGCTTTTGAGGATCTTTTGGTCTACCTCACATTGTCAGGCAGGTCCTATTTAAGTGATTTCTTGATTGAGAACAGGTGTGGCAGTAATCAGGCCTGGGTGTGGCTAGAGGAATTGAACTCAGCTTTCCAAAGATGTGATAAACCAGTTAATTTATGTTTTAACAGGGGGGGGCAATCACTTTTTCACACAGGGCCATGTAGGTTTGGATTTTTTTTTCCCCTTAATAATAAAAACCTTCATTTAAAAACTGCATTTTGTGTTTACTTGTGTTATCTTTGTCTAATATTTAAATTTGTTTGATGATCTGAAACATTTAAGTGTGACAAACATGCAAAAAAATAAGAAATCAGGAAGGGGGCAAACACTTTTCACACAACTGTAAATGTGTAAATGAAAGTCAAGGAAAGCATTATTTTTAAGAGTGCTTGACAGTAATGCATAGTTTCTTTACAAGCAGGCAAGGATAAAATATTGTTATAGGAGGAATGATACAAAAAAAGAAAACTAAATAAATACATTTTGCATGGCCAAGCAAATCGTTCAATAATAATAAAATAAATTATACTTGCTCATTTTTAATTCTTTACGCATGTTAATGGCATCGTAGATTATGCGTCAATAGCGCCTGATATTTTTCTTAAAGTGCTTTTTGCCGATTTCAGTTTTTTTATGGCAAGGATAGAAACTGAATTAAGAATAGAAATACTCCTCCTCCTCCTCTGTAAGTGCAACAAGTACTTATGTTTCCTTGACATTCGATCGTCTCTGTGGTCGCTGACTTTTGGTCTCCTCTCAGATGTGATTCAGTGGATCATATAAGTGATACCCCTCATAGGCCAAATGTCCTAACTGCATACTTTCTCATGAGAGGGAGAACTCAATCTGTTTGCAGTGTGAAATCTCCGATATTTCTAAGCAGCCCCATCGGCTGTGCCGTTCATTCACATACTGTATTGTTGACTCAAAGCAAAAGATGGTACGGCTTCACTCTTTGTAAAAACAAGTAGACACGCCAGATCGGGTTCAAGTGAAGATACTGTCAACTGCAAAGTGTGTTTTCCAAGGAATGTCACATTTGTGGTCTTCCAGGTTTGCGTGTACAGCCTACCGTGTGGTTGACCTTTGTTTTACAACAAGTCACTTTCCCTATCGACAGAGTGTTTGCTACTGTGGAAGTTTATAATCATCTGTTATTATATGATATCTGTTTTGAGATCTTTTTCTCATCTCGTAAAAACCGTGACTCGTTCAAGGTACTTGGTTGCTGCACTGCTGCATGTCAATTGGCAATTAGCTTGAGATTTTAATCAAGTTTACTAGTACTCAGTACTCAGTTTACTGACTCAGGACTTAGAAATGAACACTGACAGAAGGTCATGAGCAAGTTCTCATTAAAGTCTATTGTACACAGTGCAAGCTTTGGTGGTGCATGACAGATGTGAGTCCAATAGTGCAATGTATAGTCTGGTTACTTAACTGCTTCATTTAAATATCGCTGTGTGTAAAATTGGTCAGCCATGCAGTCCCTTTCAAAAAATAAACAAAAAAACATGTTTGCAAACCTTGCTTTTTGCAAACATCCCGTGAACATTTAAAATCACATTTTTAGGATGGCATTTTCATAAGGTCCCAATGATGTGTGTCTGTATATTTACATATATTTATGTGCATGCATAGTCTGTAACAAGTGCTATATAAATACATGTATTATTATTAGAATTGCTATTATTATTATTATTACGACTATTGCCTTTTGGTGTAATGTACGTATTATTACATTCATTAATTATGTATAATTAGACAATATTAATGGTTAGGAAGAAGGTATTTTAGCCTTCCATCCTTAAGCAGTATAACTCATCAGTAATTTGAACAACCATGTTTGGGCTGACATATTAAAAGCACTTTTGGATTAAGATCTAGAACAGTTGAGTGAGGCATCTCTCTTTCTCTCTGCCTCTCCCTCTCTCTGGACTTCTGTTCATTCAAACAGAAGTAACAGCAACTGCCAGCAACACATTTTGACATCTGCTGTTGGTGGCAGTATTTCATGACAAACATCCACACTGCCTGTCTACATCCACATTTGACACGAATGTGTAGCCGTCATCACCACTTCCACAAAGCAGCTACAGCCCCGGTAAGCCGCAGATCCTATTTTTGACCGCAGCCGATAATTCTTGCAAAAACCAGAGAGTCAATATTTTATCACAGGGGTACAGCAAACACATGCAGATGCATTGTTGGTATGTTTTCCTCTTAAATATTGATTCCTAAGCCACTCTGCAGCCATCTGGTCTGTGGAGTATATTCTGGATAAAACACACACACACACACACACACACTCTCCCGTACGCAGGTGCATGAGGGCACATCACAAACAGCACAGCCACATGTGCAAATGCATCTCTCTCACACGCAGACTGACATAAAGATGAACACTCACACAAACATGCACACAGACATGTGTACTTTAGTATGCACACAAAGACAAACAACGGCGCACATACTTAACTCGCCTCACACATTCGCTTGCTTGGAGTGAAGGAGCCTAAAATGAGTAACAAAACATATGAAAGGAAGTCCAATTTTGTTTTGTCATGGACTCCAAATGTGATTTCACGTGTCCTCTCTAAACCACAGCCCTGTTGCCTGCAACAATTGCCTTGTTCCACTCATTTCCATCTTTGTCTATATGTCACCACTGACGGGCCTTTGTACAGGTTCAAGCTGCAGATGATGCTACAACACCTCCTTCCTCCTATACAAGCACTTTTTTTTCATCAGCGTAATTGTATTAGAATGCACCTCCAATCCTCTGTAACTGAAAAATGTAAGCCGCTTCGCTTGCTTGTGGAAGGATCAACAGTCTCTCTCTTAAAAGCCTTGCAAAGCTGTGCGTGTAAATGTGTGTGTGTGTGTGTGTGTGTGTGTGTGTACACATACACACATGCATGCACAGCTGTAGGTGTACACAGACAGTGCACTCTTCCTCACGCCTTCCTTAACCTCAAACACACACACACACACTAAGCAGAACCACCTCTGTGTAGTGTGATTAGGTATAGCTGTCACCGAATTGTGCTGAGCACAGCCAGGACATTGCTGAGGATTGGGTTGCCCTGTCTCCACAGAGACAGAGAGAGAGAGAGAGAGAGAGAACACACACACACACACACACACACACACCTACACACACACACACACACACCTACGCACACACACACACACACGTCTGTCTCCACCTTGTCTTTAGCCAGTCGCCAGGAAGCAGCTGGCCTGAATATCTGAGTGCCTTTAATGAATTGAAATCTTTTGGGTGCTAGGATTCAGTGATTAAATGCAATAAGACTAATATTCCTGGGTGGGTTGGGAGTCGAAAGAGGATTGTCCTCAGAGAGAGCGAGATGGAGGAAGGCAGAGAGAGAGAGAGAGAGAGAGAGAGAGAGAGAGGAAGAAAGAGGGGTGTGCCTGGCAAAGTGCAGTCTCCCTGTTCTCCTAACGCCTATTTATAGCAGAGGAGGAGTACAATTGGAGAAGGGAAAAGAGGGAGGGGAGACTTTTTCTTGTATGTGGTGGAGGTGGGGGGCAGTGGCTTGACGATTATGTTTCATGTAGATTGTGATGGAGGCACACTGAGGAACTTTAGGTCTGACCTTCCAAAACTCTGAATGGTATGTGATTGGATGTTGGCCCTGGTAGGTATTGGGTCCTATGTCTCCACTTTGACAAATGGCTTGGAAACCTTGCTACTACTTTATTATTGTATATTGACTGCCAAACTGTTTTTTATAGACACAGAGAGCAATTAAGTCCCATGTGCAGCAAGCATTTTGTCCAAATTTCTGTAAGTTACGCGAAAGCATTTTGAAATATGCAACTTGTGTTGTAGTGGTAATGCAACTTAATGCCAACACAAAAGCTAACATAACCTCGCTAACAGTTAACTTGTCCCATCCTATCATCGTTTTCATTATCAACTGCACCCTTGGTAGATACAGGTTGCTAAAATAATCATGTGACATGCTGAAATCTGATGTTTTTAGTTAGCTACAGGCATTTTGCTAGCATTTCAGTCCTTGGTTGAATTTTGCATTGCGATTGTTGGGCAAATTTCTGTTGTTCAGAAATGTGGTGCTTGGTGGGAAGCAGGAGAAAAGATGTGGAGGGTTGTTGGAGGAGACGTATTGCTGTCTACCCTCCCAATAAACTGCACAGAGAATGACTGGTGACAAGGACTGTAGCACATAGGAAGCTGAAGACCACTTTTTATAGAAATGGGAAAAACATGTGTCTCCAAACAACAATTTAAAATTTTTAAATGTCACCAGCTCAGGGCATGTTTTTGTCTTACTTTTAGTTCTTTCAAGCTTTGTTTTGCTTTTTTTTGTCATTGACATCGTAATTCATCATCTTTTCTTAAAAATAAACCTACCTTATTTGCAAACAGTAAGTTGATTCTGAGCCAGCTATATTGCAAGGAATTAAGTTTTCTGCACCTCACCATTTACATTGAGGGCCAACGTTCAGTGCCGAAGCAGGAAGTACAAGTTGGACTCTTGTGGTGAAAAGGGTGTGAAGGTCAGGGTGCATGGGCGTAAAGCACATCATACTTTCATGCCGGGGACCAGCTTTTTTCTTCTTTGACATTGTTTGTCTTTTTTGCAATTTGTTTTTGTTGCCTAACCTTAGCCGTACCCTAACATTAAACAAGGTTTCACGTTGCCTACACCTAACCGTACCTAAACATATTCAATTTGCCATGAACCACAATATTTCCCTAACTTAAACATTCCGTAGTTGCCGAAGAAGTAGTAGGTTAGTTTCATGTAGCTTTGATAAACATACTTAGTATCTTAAGAACCTTTCAGATAGAAAAAAGGGAGAAAAAAGTGCAGAAAAGGGAGAATTTTAAAAAGGTTGGCACTGGACATAGAAAAAAACAAATAAAAATCCTTGGCATTGATAACGTCGTCTCCTGAACCACACTATTGAGAGCAATAGATGTGCTCTGGATTCCTTATAGAGCACCTTAAATATGGTAGCTGTCTAATATTTGGATTTGCATTAAAAAAAAAACTTTGCATCCTGCTTGTCTGTTATCCAGGGCATATCAGTCAAAGCAACTGGACTTGCTCTTTGGTCTTAAAGATTTTCCTAACTCATCCAAGAGACTTCTTCAGCTACCTTTGATTTATTACATGAAGATAGAATTTGAAGTGATGCAACATGTTAAAAGAGTATTATGAAAATGAACATTTTGGCATATATATAGTGCCTCGAACCGTGCCTCAAGGCATGTCTTCTGGGTTATTTTCATTAAAACGAGCATCTTCGGTCACAGTTTCTCTTCAATACATTCATATTTAATGCAGTTTGATTTGAACACAATCCCATTACTCAGTGCAAGTAGCTTCGGTTGAAAGCTGTAGAATCAAGTAAAAAGTCATGACACTAAAGTGTACGCTTAAAGCAAAGCTTCATTTAATTAGCCGACAAGTCTGACAGATACTATTTAACATGAACCACTTCCCTGATATGTCTCGCAGAGTACGTGATGGGGAAAAAAGGTTCTGTGGAGACAGGTTGAGCTCATTTATAAAACACTCCAGACAGACAGGAGGAGAAAACCAACGTTTCCTCATGTCTGCCTCATCAACTTGTTGGACTCACTGATCTTACAAAGCTGACAGTTCGTGATTCAGGATGGTTTAACTGAGTGTTAACTGCACTTAGAAGCATATCACAGCATGTAGAGAAATAGTGGCATACTATGGATATACAGAACACATGGTCACACATAAACACATTCACACTCATGCAGTAATATTATCCGTATGCTAAAAAAGTGAACAATGGGCAGTCACTTGGGATTAAAACACATCTTGGGTTGTGAATTTATCACACAAACACACTACATATAAAATAGTTCAGTATTATATAAGGTATCCAGTATGATGCAGGATGTAACTATTTTCTTTCAATTCTATTAACATATTATATTTTACATAAAAATTGCATATTAAACTTGTTATTATCTGTATTCACTGTAAAAGTAGAAGTAAGTCACTTAAACCAAATGATTTAACGTCATGAATCACTGGATTGAATATCTGTCATTATGTTCTTCTATTATTTTTTTGGCCCACAAACATGTGTAGTTAAACACTGCACTGTTATTCTTGATGTAGTGTCTATAATCTTAACCGTAATCCGTAAACTCCTATACTCACAAGATAGAATGACTGTTTCGTCTTACAGTGTGGGTCTTCCATGCACGTTTCCATGCACAGGCAGCATTGTCTGCTTCATAAAAGCTGCGTTTACACCTTTAATGCAGGTTTGTTTGTGTGCATGTGTAGTCTGTGACTGCACTGAGCATATTTACTGTATGTGTGTTGTCATGTAATTTTAGGAAATAATGACACAGAGAGGGACTTCTATAATGTTTTTTTTATTTTATGGTTCTTCATGTTACCACTCTGTCATTCACATTGTTTCCCACTTTACCTTCTGATTGTGAAATGCGTTACGTATTTCCGTTTTTTAACCTTTTGATACTTTAAACGCGTTATTGTTGTATTTCATTCCACTTTCTAAACACACATTGAAAGCACATTGTGTGGCCTTTTTGATGACACACAAGACCTGCAGAGAACTTGTGATTTACTGGAAAGTGAGAAAAGCACTGCAGTACAGTATGTTAACATATGTAAATCAATGAGGATGTTGAATTGTATAACAAAAGATGATTGTGTCTGCTGTATTGTATATGTTTAAGCAAGCGAGTAACCATAGCACAAGAACAAATATAAGTTCCTGATTACCAAAACACAGAATATCATGTGTTTGCATACTTGTAAAAACGTTTAAAAAAAACTGTAGACGTACACACGCATGTGTAAACACAAACACATTGTATGCATTTTGTGCCTCACCTTTTACGTTCACCTTTACAGGAGTTTTCACGGCCGCCTCCAACACCGACTTCCAGTTTTTGCCTGATTTAGAAGCAAAGGTTGGGTCCACTACTCTGAAGTGTTTACTCAACACAGGAATTCAACATAACTGTCAATTAGGAGTGGAAGTCAAGGCTCCTAATGGCCTTGTTTAGACTGTCGTGTGGACAAGCATTAGCGTCTCTCAGTCTGAGAGAGTGTGTGTACGGTATTGAGTGAGACGCATGTGAGGATCAGTGTGTATGCGTGCGTGTGTGTGTGTGTGTGTGGGTCAAAATCCTGCACAGCTTACTCCCCTTGATCATCCAGAGTAGTGAACATTTCACCTGACACCTTTACGAGAGGACAGGACCCCGGACTCATTTTTAAAGTCCCTGTCCACTTTGATGTGCGTTATTAAACACACCTGTACCTGATTTGTGCGCTGCTCTCTTTGGTCTCTCACTCTCCCCTGAATATTAGTGCTACTTACGGTTAAGTCTGAACATCAGCAGTATTTATGGTTAGGTCCTAATGGGTGGATTTACCATGAAAGTAATAAGAGTGATAAGGGTGGAATTAAAGAAAGGTTCAATCAAAGGGTAACATTCTTGTCAGACTGTTCTGCTCACATAAAGGACTACAAATGTGCCATTAAATATTTGGAATTGTTGCTGATATCATTGTTTCATACAATATCAAAGCAAAGTTTATGTATTTGAATTTCAACTGGATAACAGACATTTCTGGTTCAAATCCCAGAAGAACCTTTGCTTTTTTTTTCTTCGTAATTTTCTTTCTGAATTATTTCCTATTGAATAAATAAAAAAAGCTAATTATTTCAGCTTGAGTCGGCCTGCAAAAGACATAAGTGGAAATCTATTCACACAGACTTTGAAATACTATGCCAGTTGAATACTGGAGGCTTTTTATATTTTTAAGTATTGGTATATGTAGCAAATGCATCAATTCCTACTGGTCTAATTTAACATCCCACCCCATTAACTATTACATTTTCTGTTTACAGAACATGATAATTCCTTTACTGCTATAATACAACTTTAGCTGCGTTAACTGCCTGTTGGAGTGGCGCACAGGTGTGCGTCAGAGATTAATGTCTGAAGCATTTTGGAGGAGAAAGGGTTGATGGGAGGATAAAGGATACAAAGAGCTCATGAATTATCTGCATATACGAGCTGCTTATTTGATCAACGATAAGGGGAACGAGTCCACTTGCTCTCCAGTCTACACTCACATGAAGCCTATGAGCCCTGAGATATCATCAATTTAACTTGCAATGACAACTAGTCCTTAGCATGGATGAACACACCCTCTTTGGTAAACTATATTATAGGATTATGACTGTATTTGATATGCAATGCATAGGATTAAAAAATATCTTGATAAGTTAAAATTGTCCCCTCGCTCTAAAGCATAGGCTTAGCTGGGCCTTATACTCAGTCGACTTGGCAAAATGGTAAATTGTCTGTTTTGCCCTTGAGGATCAATATCTAGACCATCAAGGGCACCCTGGTTTCTTCTGCTAATAGTTAAATGAATGTGAGGCAAAGAGCGGGTTCTTCAAAAGGGACAGAAAAGTCTCTGCACAATTGTGACTAATTGTGGCATAAATTCACAATCGTTTCATAACGGCTTCACAGCTTGAAGTTTGTCATGTGCAATGGACGCCTTGCTCCCATTTTCACCTACCATTGCTCTCAATCAAACAAAGAGGTGGGGTGGAAGTTTCTTTTCATGTGTTCAAAGGCGACCGGTTGCTGAGCAATTTCTTTTAACAGAAACAATAACTCTTTTTATTGAGAACAAATGTTGACATTTGGAGGGTGCAGCAGCGGGTGAAGGATGGAAGGGAGGGAGGGAGGGAAGGGGAGAGGCAAGCAGGGCCTGTGTGTGCTTTAGAGAGTGCCTCTGGTGCTATTTGACAACAGTGCTGAGTCCCCGGGGGAACCCACCTGAGAATAGAGCATGCATTTCAATAAATCAACTCCTAATGAAAGTGTTTGGGCTGAAGAAGAAGAAGCTGGCCAGGGGCTATAGTGTGCATGACTTCCATTGGTGGTTGCCAGTGAAGTAAAGGTAAATAGGAAGGTAGGTATATACATCAGTATCAGGCAGTGCTGATCAAAGGAAGAACACCCAACAAAATTACAACAATTTCAAAGTCCTCTTTGAATATGTTTTGCCTTAAAATACTTTAATAACATTATTGAACGTTTGACACCATTCATGGCAAATTAAACCATGCATTTATGTCACAAAGTCTTCTGTCAGCCTAAACGGTGGGTTAACTGAGTTTGGGTGGGTTTACCTTCCACTACATCCTTGATGGCAGCCAAATATTACTTCCTTGGATGAGGCAAGGGGGGAAGAAGGAGGAGGAAAACCAAGGTGAAAGGGAGTCCCTTGAGATTTGGACAACACTCAAGCTCAAATTCAACTGGAAAATGAAGGATTAGCTTTTAGTCTGGCTGGGAGCGATGATGGAGGCCTAGTCTTGGGAATAATATATATTTGATATTTGAGTGTTTCACACTCTACAAAGTGTGGGTGACAAAATATACTTTTATTTTCTTCAAATGACATTTAAAAAATTAATGGCGTCTAAAATTGTTAATACGACTACTAAAACTAATAATAATAATAATGATAATATTTACAATTATTATATTATTATTATTATCATAACATCAATAGTAATGAATGAACGTCCTCAAATCTAAGCTTTTTTCTAAATTGTTTAATTAGCTGTGTCCTAAAGCCGCTGTAATAACCAAGCCGTGATGAAAAGCAGAGGAAAGCCTGTCCGATTAGGGCCCATCACACAGCCCATTGGAGCTGGCAGATGCTTAGATAGACTTTTATGGATTGCTCAATGCCGTGTCGTAATGAAGCAGGCAGCACTGACCCATCCTGAACCAGGCTAAAAACCTCCAGGGATGGGGCCCGTTGGGAGCCAGTAATGCCCGATGCGTCCCACGGCAGTATTAATCACAATGAAAAATAAATGTGTGTCAGGGCGAGGGAAGGAAAAGAGGAGAAAAATGAAATAAGTACGTCGTTTATCCCAATCAAGGTCGTGAATATGTGGTCGAGGGAGATTTCCTGACCAGAATGAGGCCCTAAAAAGAAAAGCACGGTCCATTTAGAAAGAATGGATTGTGCAATCTGTGAAAACTCATAATGTTTATGAAAAGCGATATTCATCAAGAATTCCCCATCTGCGTATGACTGTAAAAATAAAAAGAACAATGAGCAGAGTAAATACAAAAATGCCTTAGCGTTAAATACAAGTCTGTTGTACATTTAAAAAAAATGACTCCCCAGGATTGATATAGTTGGGAAAACAGTTTAATATTTTCTCCTTTGAATATTGGATAGCATACCCCGCCAGTATATCTATACCAGCGCGTTTTATTTCATTTACATTCAAAGATATAAATTAGTAAAAGTACTCCTTATAACAAGATTGTGTAGCTTCTTCCCAAATGCGTCTCAAATAAAAACCGTCCATAATATATATGTTTATATATTTACAAACAAACAGACGATGTCAGCTTTCCATTTTTGCAATACAACTTGCATAAATTATAGGCATCATGTCGCCATCACTTAAAAAAATAAATATCAAATGTAGGCTTTTCCACTTTGAAGTCCTCAAGTTCACTTCAGTCCCGTTCGCTTTGCGTCCCAAGACTCCTCCTTTTACAAATATGGTTTCACAGAAAGGCCAAATTATGTTTTCCACACGTGAATATGTATTAAAATAATATACCGTGGCAAATAAGCTAACTATAGGAACCTGAGAAATAACATGTAAATCACATAACAGGAGATGTTTTTCAAACCAGCGTTATGTAAAGAGTATCCACAATGCGTCAAAAAAAACAACAACAATGAAATAATACATCAATAATCTCACAAACGTGATGTAGAGAGTGTCTCAGCCTCTGTGGAGCTGAGGAGGTGGTAGCAGCTTTCAATTCGACTCAATGGTGGCACTAGATCCGGTATGAAGTAGAGGTTATGGGGGTTAAAACATGGGGCCAAAAGGTGGTGTCTTTACTCGCTTTATAGTCAAAGCAATTGTGACACCTACCTGCAGACCATGGAAATAAAACAATCCCACCCGATCGACTCCCTCCACAACCTCAGGAAACACAAAGTTCTCTCAGGCTGGCTCTACCAAAAACATATCGATACTGCAAGTGCTTACTAAAATCCCCACTGCCTAATTACCGGTAAAATACAAAACAAAACAAAAAAACACACAATAACCCAAGTGACATTAGAATATGTAAAGTTCCCCGATGAATGCACAGAGCAAACTGTGATTTGTTTGCTTTTGGCTGACCCTGTGTAATTATAATTATCCAACTGAAAGATAAAGTCTGGGGCGCGCGCACACACACACACACACATCAGAGGAAACATTAAAAAATAGGATTTCTGGTCAAAGGTATGGCAACATTTCTCCACTTATTGGATTCACAAACTGCCACTGTGTGTGCACGCGCGTGTGTGCGTGAGTGTGTGTGGTTAGGTTGATTTGAGGCCTGTCTTCCATGGTGTATGTTAATGTCTTTATCTGCAAGTGTAGGCACATGTGTTTGCAGTTTATACCTACACTTGTCTAATAACATATCTGCTACTGCTTTCTAATGCAATGCCTAATGATTTAATGACAGACCAAAATACATGTATTATTAAATATATATAAATTATAATTAATTGATTATTCAAGAAAATGCACTGCGCTGACAACGGATTATAGGCCTACATGTTCGTTTGCTTTGACGGTGCTGTAAAATATCAATTTCAATAAGTAACTTAGTCCCATAATCAGTCCTAAAATCGTAGTCATTTTAAAACAAGTGATAATCCGCAAATAGTGGAAGATTATCCCACTTCTGTCTCATGCAAGCTGGCTTGAAAGAAGTGTTAATTTTTGCATGTATGACTACTAAGACACATGAAAGTGACAAAAAGAAAACCCAGTTGATTTGCATTGCAAACAAGTGACTCGTTTTACTTCCGCATTTAAGAAAAAATACAATCTCAAGATTCAACACCAGATTAAATTAATTTTCAAAATGCTTATCATTTTGTTCAGCGCGTCATGCTATTACGTACCTTTCTTTGCTTCTAAATTTGAGGGTCTGAAATGCGGTTGTTGCTGCTGCTGCTCGACAACAACAATGTGGTTTGGGTTAATTTTAACGAGGGGAGAGTCTGGCCTGTGTTTGGGGTTTGTGCCAGCCTCCAGAGCCTGGTGAGAGGAGCTCAGACCCTCGTTTGCTGCAGCAGCAGCAGCGGCGGCGGCGGCAGCGGCAGCAGCCAGACTCACTCCTGATGAATTAGTATACCGCAGGATCCCTTGGCCCTGCAGGGGGCTGAAGTTGCCATAGTTTGTGTAATTGCTATAAAAGGGAGAAGTGTAATAAATAGGTCTTCCAAGGATGGAGGGGGCCGGGTAGAGGGAGGGGGAACTGGCAGCCGGGGAGGTGGTGGAAGACGTAGGGGGGGTAAGGAGGCCACCGCTGGAGGAGGGGCAATTTGGTGGCCCATTCTGTCCCAGTTGTTGATGATGCTGCTTATGGTCCGAGGTAGCAATTTCCGCCAGAGACCACAATTTGGGCTTGACCGTAGGGTTCTGAGGTGAGGGTCTGCTATCAAGGCAGGAAGACGATTTATTGGTATTAATGTTGTTATTGATGAGGCTTCGGGCCAAATCCTCGCGCTGGCTGTGGAGATGGTGGAGTTGTTGGAGGTGGTGGTGGTGGTGATGACCGAGAAGTGGAGCTTCTACTCCCGTCAGAGGCGACGATGTGACGGACACGGGTGAGAGCTGAGCTCGCGCTTCATGGTTCTGGTCCTCGCCGTCCTCGTCGCCGGCCCGGTCAGAGCCCAGCTCCCCCACGCGACAGCTGACCTTCTCCCCGTCAGACTCTGCCGAACAGGAGTGGTCCGTCAGAGTGTCGACGTGCAAGCTGATACCTGAGACAGGAGGGGAAATATAATAATAATGATTGGAATATGTAAATAATTAGATAAATATATACAATTCAAGGATATATATGAGAAAATATATACCCTATTCAATAATAATAAGCCATATTCGAAAGTAAAAACAAATAGCCTACAGAAGCTGAGAAATTCAACTAAATATATACAAATATACAAAAACATATTTTGTTGTAGATGTGCCATATTCCTTGTACATGTGTAGTCAAAGCAATCAATGCTGTTTTCCAACCAACCAGGGTACGATATTATTAGTCATATCAGTTTAAATAGTAGGCTACGATTAAAAGCAGTTAATATGACACCAATAATTATTTCCGTATTTTACGTAATTATACAAAAATGACACTAGGATAATAACATTAACATTGAGGCCACTCATGGGGATTGTTATGTGTACGTTTCCAATGACCTGCCATTAATCATATAAAAGACAATAAAACGTTCACCGTGACCTTAGTCATTTAGTCTTAGAACCTTGTTTCCATTCAAATATATATATTTATAAATCAACACGGGTAAAACAATACATGAAGCCAGATTTTAGAGATAAAAATATATATTCAAACCAGATTATTTGTATGTTTTTTTTGATAATTACATATTCTTAATTTTGTTTTATTTGAATCAGTATTCTTGCACTAAGCAACTTAAGCAGTAGATAAAAGGGGCATCCATCCCTTCCCTCCCTTTGAGACCCATCGTACCCCGAATTGTTAAATGGATCATTGGCTCGGTCGCCAGATTATACCCCACCTTCATCCTCCGCTGAAGCCTCGCTGTTCTCCAGATTTTTTTCAGAGCGCTCCACTTCTTTCCTGTCTCCGTCCCCGTCCTCCTCGTCCTCATCTTCGCTCTTATTCCTGGGCGCCCATGTCATCTTGTTCTCCTTCTTAAGCCTCCGCCTAGCGTTGGCGAACCAGGTGGAGACCTGCGTCAGGGTCATCTTTGTGATGATGGCCAGCATGATCTTCTCCCCTTTCGTTGGGTACGGGTTCTTCCTGTGTTCCTGCAGCCAAGCTTTTAGGGTGGACGTGGCGTCCCTGGTGGCGTTTTTGCGGTATGCCGGGTCGTTGAGTTGGTAGGGGTACCCTGGACTCCCGTATGGGTGGTAACTTAATGCCCCGGCCATGCCTGACGTTTGCGCGTCATACGGAGAGCTCTGGGGGAAAGTTGAAAAAGTCATCATGTGTTTTCCAGCGTTGTTTAAAATGTTATTGTATTTTAAATGTGTCATGAATGTGGCTTATGACTAACAAAACAACCCTACATAATTTAAAATAATTTAAAAACACGGAGCAATACATTCAAAATAAATGAACAGTCATTTGTTTATTAGAACCTGTCGGAACAGGTTAAAATGGGCTGGAGAGTAGTGTAAATGCACCGGCAGATCTTATCCTGTATTAGTATAAATCATCTGGGCTTGATAATGACGAGCAGTGTATGGTTGAAAATAAACAAGCAATCAATAATTAATGTTGTGCTTTGACAATTTATCAAAGCTACTCGTTAAGTAAAAAAAACACACCGTGCGTAAAAGCAGGCCGCAGAGAAGCACAAACTAATAGTTAACTAATGGTTAAGATTAGTATCAGATTAACTAACAACAGGGCTCCTGTTAATATACCGTTAAGATAATAAAAAGGAAATTTCAATTGTCTTTAATCGCCTATTAACTTCATAATTTTCTGCAGTGGCTGCTTTTTGTTTGGTGGCAGCCCCGATGTGTTAACATATCTTCTCTTTGCAGCATTACAAATCCCATTAGCAAATCACTTGCTATGCACCTTTCATAAAACGCTTGAAGTGCCCTGTGACATTAGCATTGCACGTCTTGCTTTTCATGTTAAAATTCCGTTTATTCAACTCAGAATAAAGTCCGCGACTTCATCCATTGGTGATTTTAATGACTGCTGTGGAAGGAAGAGTAATAGCTTGTGGCATATTAATTTCCAATGGCACACAAATTAACTGCTTAGAGGCTAAAGGCTCAAATAAAAATCTAAGTTGGTGTTCGGTTTTACATAATTAGCTGCGCAGTGAGTGTTTAGCGTTGGTCAAGCCATTACAATTTGCAGCTCATGCTTAAAAATCCTACTTAAGCCAAAAGGGGTTTAAAGTAAGAAATCAACGAGTAGGCCACTACATTTTTCAAATATAGCAACCGTGCACCCAATAAAAGTTCCGCATGCACTTACTGATGATTGAATCATAACAAAAACATTGCAAAGCTGTACAAATGTAATCACCCTTGAAAGACAGCTCCAGACTTAAACTCGCCGACAATTTCTCCGGGTTTTGAGCCTAATCATACAGAATCGTACATAAATGTATTTTACCATGTATGATGGGAATCCCGTAGTTGGATCCGTGGAGTATGACAGCGGACTGGAGAAGCCTGCACCAGCCGAGGCGGAGAAAGCAGCCGATCCAGGGTAAGGACTGAAAGCTGAGCCGGAGGACGACCTCGCCAAGTCTTCACTCCGCGGGGCAGCCAGAGCCGAGGCCCCGTAAGCCGGACACGAGTAAAGAGCCAGCGAGCCCGGGGGCTGGTAGAGGTAACCCTGAGGATAGGACATTGGTGAGCGCGGGATAGGTCGCCGATTCCAAAACGGGAGGAAAAAACGCGCAGGGCGGCGATCAACAGCAGCCAAAATAATAAACAATCAACTCAATAAGCAGCCATGCAAACAGTCATCAGACAATGGAAACAAAAAAGTCCTCCCTCGACAGCCCCCTTACTGGGAAAAAAAACCCCGAAAGATCTGTTAAAGTGCACACATAGAGGCAATGTGGCATGCGTCTTGATCCCCTAGCGTCCGATGTTTTTAGTACGCAGCACTATGAAGTGAGGAGTTAGGAGGGAAGGAGCCAGTGGAGTTTCAGACACACAGAGCATTGGGGGAAACTGGACCTGTCACTCCGGCTCATCTGAATATCCCATCCCCGCCCCCTTTCTGCCATATAGATATGGAGCCTCGGAACAAAACCAAGACTCCACACTGCAAAAAGTAGGGACCAGACATCTAACGAGAGTCGTTTAGTTTAACGTGATTTTAAGAACAATTTCTCTAGAGAATAATAATCTGCTGTTTTTGTCAATTGTTACAGGGAAATTCACCGCACAGATGATCTGTATCAGAATTTAAAATGAAGTTTTTTCGAATGTTTTGTGCGAAACAGTGCATTGCTTGTTATATTTGCAGCATCAGTCTGACAGGGAGAGAAAGAGAAGAACACAATTAGTTCGGCTGTTTTAATCATCATTTTTGTGCCGTTGGGTTATCAATTTTGTTTGTTTTACGGTCGGGTTGAGTGTGGCACACAGCATCTGTGTGATCAAAACTGCCACACCTGTGCACACACAACTGTTACTGCGTTACAACTGTGCGAGAGAGAGAGAGAGAGAGAGAGAGAGAGAGAGAGAGAGAGAGAGAGAGAGAGAGAGTAACATGACCAGTGCTCTCCGCTTGCAGTTGGCTATTTCGTAAATCCAACGATCAGACGCGGACACATCCATGTGTGCGATCACCGATACGTGTGCGCGCTCGTCAGGAAGTGCGCGCTCTGGTCTGCGGGAGGCGTACCCGGCTCCTTAATTTCTACCACTTAGCACACCTCAAATACACTCACCCCTTATTATTCCAATGACATTCATTAGGAATAATGAAGCTGATGGTGGTGATTGTTGTTGTATGAGGGACATCCTCTCCTCTAGTCTATACAGACACCAAGTAACAATCAGCACCGTCCCTGTGCGCAATTGTATTAGACAAGTTTGACAGCTTTTGCTCGTGCACTCAGTGTGTTTGGGCACTCACTTGTCGACACCGTTGTGTGTATTTGAACGCACGTTTGGACTGCATGCAAAACAGGGCACAGCCTTGTCCTTTATTACTGTGATTACAGGCTTAATGACCTCTGTTGGAGACAAGCAATACAGCACAGCATGGTGGAAACCTGAAACTGTGACAGCGGTTTTGGAACGAGCAGTCAAGGTGGCAACTACTGGGAAGAAGAGTGGCCTAGCAGTCTTCCTCATCAGTATTCATCGGAATGAATGTGTTCATCTATCAGGTGCTTGTTCCTCTACTGCAGTGTGGTCTGACAGTGTTGTAAACAGCAACAGCACAATTTAAATAGGTGCAATACAGCTCGCCTGTTAGCAGGACTGACTCATTTATTTATTACACCTAAATACATACATGTGTTGTAACACAAAAAGGAGCCCAAAAAGTAATCTTAATATATTTCAGTTTTGATTCATAATACACAATATCCCATAATGTCCATAATTGCAGACATACCGATGCAATTTTTCCATTTAGACTATTGAAAGGAGACATGGCAGTGTTATGACTATTACATGATGTGTAATAGCACGTGTTTTTATCACAACATAATGAATGTGTGTAAGTACAGTGTAGACCATGTCAGGAATTGCAGTATTTGTTTAACACACCTAAGCACCCATGAGTGAAATAAACCATATTTTAAAAAAAAGTCTGTTGATACTGGTTTTTTTTCAATCCAACTGCTATCTTTATTTTGCAAATAAATATTTAACCGACACATTATATCAACCATAAAAGTACCTTTTCTGAGACTAGTGTCAAATACATAAGCCTAACAATCACATCAGTTGTAGTACATATGATACGATTGTAAAAACAGTCTGGTTCCTGAGAGATTAACGTTAAAGGAAATTAACTTACTTTTTTGGTCACAGCAATGTTTATATACAAGAGCAAATTCATTTCTAATTTCTGATTGCATTTTTGAAAGCTTGGCATAGTTACCACTTTGTATTAGAAGCTTTGGTACTGGTTTATCCATATTCCCGAACTGGACAGTGTACTCAAGTCAGTTTAGTACCTAGTGAACACCATGATCACAAGGATGAAGCAGTATAAAGGTCAGTTAGCCTTCAATATGCAGGGATATGTGAATGATCATTCACTGCAGCGTAAACAGCCTAAGTAAGTTGTACATGTTTTTGGAGAGACTGATCATATATTGTACCCTGTATTATTTTTAATAGTCTGACTTCCATTCAGGAAATGGTTTGTATATTTTTCAGGAAGATATAGGTGGTTTCACTGTTTCAGGCAGGACTAATCAATCCCAGAAGAGTAAATTAGAGTGTTCCTAACATAGGGTCAATATGTGTCTGACTGGGAGTACTGTTTGGCCCACACCAGGGGGCACTGTCTCCTCTACACACAGACCATAAGCTAGACATCAGTGCTGTACCATCACGGTGAGTGTGTGTAGGTGTGTGTGTGTGCGTGTGTGTGTGTCTGTGTATGCACAGATACCTTTTTTATCACTTGCCTGTGTGTAAGTGTATATAATGGTACATGTATATGAGTGTGCATGTAAATTTCTAAGTGCACATATGCATTTTGTCAGTGTGAAAGTGCACCTGTTGGTCTGTTAAGGTGTATAACTGTGGTATGTGTGTGTACGTGTGTGTGTGTGTGTGTGTGTGTGTGTGTGTGTGTGTGTGTGTGTGTTGAACTCCGCAGTAGTGCATTCCAGGTCTCAGTTTCAGGCAGGCTGGAGCTCCTAAGATATTTTAGTCCCAGGCTGATGGAGATATAGGAGATATAGGAGATGGGAGGCAGAGGGGATTGACAGACAGGCAGGCAGAAAGACAAGGCAGACAGATGAAGACAGTATCGAGAGTATAGAGACAGTAAGGCAAGCGGATGAAGCAAGACAGAAAAGCATCAGGTCAGACAGACAGAGAGGCAGACAAGTAAGAAGATGTAGGGTCATGATACCCCGTCTTGCATGACCTTATCGCCACTTTAGACTAATACAAATTATCTGTGGTGACTCTCAACACTGTGTATGAATACGGTATGACACTTTTGTTGATGATGTTGAGGTGAGTGGTAATAAGGTATTAACATGGATGAAAAATAAAGTTTGTGCTTGTTTTACTGACATAATATTCAAAATTAGCTTAAATGTCTAGGAGGAGCTGCATTTTTACTTTAATACGTATACGTTAATAAAAGTGCAATATTAAAAGACAAACAAGTTTTGCCATTCATTTTGTTTTTAATGTCACAGTTAAAAGAAGTTTCCTCCAATTATTTAGCTTTAAATATTTGCTAAAAGGAAAATAAATCAGACACACCTGTAATTAATTGATCTCATACTATAAATACATATGCCTATTAATGGATAAAGAACTTTTTCTACCTCTGCTAACTCCATATAACTCCATAACAGTCGTTTTATGAAAAATGTCACCCTTCATGAATGAAGGAAACAGATATTGATTTCTCATTTATTTTTTTCCCAACAGAATTTACCACTGAATAATATCAAACTGGCAGAGTTGCTTGTATTGGATTGGCTGATGATTGCTAACTGCTTACCCTTTATGGTAGAGCAAATTGCCAGAAGTTGAATTGAATAGCCAAAGGATATAGCTTTGATGTCATGCCCTTTGTTTATTACACATATGACTAAATAAATATTGATTTCACATTTTTCATACGCGTTTGAGGTTTGAAGCTCTGCAGTGCAGCTGTTGTGGCCCTTCCATGACTTGCATTGGTTTGTGTTTTAACTATGTGGGTGCATTTGGGGGCAATGTGGGGTGGAGCTGGGTAAAAGTGTAAATGCATGTGTGTGTGTGTGTGTGTCTAACACTAACTACGCACGGCTGTAGGTGCATGACTAACAGCGCAGAAGCGTAGCAGATAAATGGACTAGTTATGTAGTCATATTGAGCTGGTCTGAAATCAATACGGTCAGGAATATAGCAGTATGATTAAAGCCTGACGGAGCCGGACTATTGTTCACAGTGACCATTGCCTCCACGCTGTTGACACTCATTAGAACAGTGCATTGAGTTTTTCCACCTTTTAGTCTTAACTTTGAACTCATCCTATGGTTTTATATTGAGTGAGGTGTATTCATCTTAGATGGACAAAGTCTCAATTTTGCATCAGTCGAGAACAACACATATTATTCTCCACATGACTACTTACTCTCTTGATTTTGAAACACCCAAAAAAGCTCAAAATGTTTTATCCTCTGTGGGTTGATGAAGGAATGTTCAGTATCCCAAACTTGCACAAAGTGTTATGTTTGTGCGAGGGCGTGAAGATGGAATAAGAAAAACTGCATTGTGATCTTCAATTGTGCAACTAAGTCAGCTATGCAGACTTATTGTCAGCTTCATATGATCAAAACAACTGAGATATGTAAAAAAAAAGTCAATGTTTTATGTCGCAACAGAGTCACATTTACTGCATTTTGATACAAAGCACTACTACAATTCATCCCATCCCCCATTCGGGTTTGTCGCTGAAATGTCTTTGGTCTTTTTTTTTGTACAATGGGGGAGGGTCAGTAGGGGAGGGGGCAGCTGGGGGAGGTAAGGGGTTGGGTGGCAGACTGGCGACAGGCCGTCATCTTTCTCCCCGCCTGGCATCTGCCCACTGCTGCCAACCCTCTTCTAATCAGCAGCCGTCCATGTGCTTGGCAGCAGAGGGGGTTTCAAATCAGCTTCTCGCCCCGAGTTAAAAACCCTAAGCCCTATCACTTTGTAAACGGGTACCTTTAGGGCGACTGATGCAGGGACGCCTCTGATGTGCTGAAGTGGAGAACATCGGTTGCCTCGTTGCCTTGAATATGTGATGCTGCTAGCACTGTTGCTGTTGTACTTGTTTATCATCGTTTTTTTTGTAACCAAAATCACAAGGCAGCTCTGCCTTTAGATGTGATTTGTTTAACATGCTGCTAACTGACATGGATGTTGAGGAAAACAGTTCTCGGGGAGGAAAGTGAAGCAGTAAACCGATGGGCTTGAAGTGTAATTCCTCTTGAAAAAAGCAGGAAAACAAGAACCACACTTGTAAGTGAAACTCAAGTCTTTAAGTTGCTTTGTTCTGACATGTTGTCTGAATTGGTAAGACAAGGAGAACGGTGTGCCTGCTTCCCAGCTCATGGTTGGAAAACGTCTTAGTCAAGTGCTGTCTTGAAAACTATAAACATTACAGTTTCTTTTTTTAACAAAGTACACACTATGTGTCATGAAGTGTTACATTGAGTTCAAAGATGAGGACGCCAGGACTATTAGCCTAAAAACTATGATCACTATTATAATAATACATACTGTATGTTTGTTTGAGAACAAATCATTTGGTGTATAGCATACAGCTACAGGGCTCATTCATCTACAGGGTGGAGGGTGGGGGGGATTTAGGTGGGATGGCTGTTGGCTTCAGAAGTAACAAGCACAAATAATGGGCTATGTGGAAGTGGAAGAAGAAGAGAAAAAAAATCCACAAATTACAGGAATTATGTGCGGCATGGGTTTCAAACACACACACACATCCAGACAGGCTGATTGATGAACCAAACGAGTCACCGAAAATCAAAGGGGGGAAATAAAGGGAGACACAAAGGGGGAACAATTTGAAATGGACTAACCCTCTCCGGTGGCTCTGTAGCCAAGGGTCGGGCAGATAGGGTTGCCTAGAAAGAGTCTGCTGACAGCCAGTGTCACTGGGCTTTGTAATCATTGTGCTGGACCTGATAGGGTTACTAGCGGCTAATCCAGGCTGACCTTGGTTAGGTGCCCTGAATGAGGACGGCTTTGTACAGTTGGGACAAGCTAACAGTATGACGGTGATGCTGACATATAATGTCTGCATGGGGACTTGCCACCACAGCTCTTTTGTTGTGCTATCGAGTTGCCTCGAGTCCAAGCCACAAAAAAAAAGAAAATAATGTTTTTCTCTTTCTCTGCGAGTGGAAGAAAGGTGGCATTTAAATTGTCACTGGGAGAAGGTAAGGTTGTATCTCAAGGTTCAAGAGGTCAGCTCTTGTGTTGGATGGTGTTCAAGTGACTTCAAAACAAATCCTATCGTGATGAAATTTCATGTTGTTGTCACGTAATGGCCCGTGTGTCTGTGTGTGTCTTCACAAGATGCGATAGAAATGCCACCACAAATCTACAGCGTGTTCTTACAAAGAATATATCTGGACGAGGCCAAACTGATACAGCAGACTTTTTTTCCTCCCCCATGAAAGGAGCAGGCATTTCAACATTTTTTTTCAATTTAACAATGAGCAAGAATGAGGAGAAAAAAATACTTTACGTGAACAATGCACTAAATAATAGCAAATAATAAGTAATGAAAGAAAAACTATTATTCTGAATGTTTTGTTTATTAGGGGGATAATACACGTCATTGAGTATCAGCAATTTTATATCGAGTAAAAATGCACAAAAGCTACATCACATAAAACACTTCTGCCCTCTGTTTTAAATGGTCACGCATCATCTAATACAAAAGGTGACACAATTAAGCAGGACATCCAATTAATTAATGCTTTTTCAGAAGCAAGAATGGGAGACAGGGAGAAAGCTGAATTTAATGTTAAACATTATACATATAATACACACTCGCCAGCTTCCCTTTGACATCCACATATACACATCATCCCAACAACATGCACACACACACACACACACACACACACACACACACACACACACACACATACACACCTTCAGGCTCCAACCGGTGTGAAGGCAGTAGAGAGAAGGCATCCTTGCCTTTCTTCCTGCCAGGGAGAGCTGTAAACGGGAATGGGATTCCCATCCCCTGGAGCCTGCTACTAATCCACAACAGGCCCACTGCTGGATTACTGGGGACATCAGCTGACATGCCAGCAAGAGCACACGCATGTACATGCACACACACGTGAACACTCACCTACACAGACACATCAGTGCGTGCACACACGTATGCCAGCCTCGTAAAATGTGCAACACACACTCACGTGCATGCACATCACTGGTCAGGCGTATGGATGGAAGCGCACACACACATACCAAATACATACACAAAAACAGAAAAATCACACACATAATCAAGACCTGGAATGCAGCTCATGGCTTTAATACATTGGCAGGACAATATAGAGATTGCCATATTTCTACAGTCAGGAGTTGGCAGTAACGGCTAAGTCCGTCCTCTATTGTCCCTGCTGGTCTGGATGCATGTTGATGTATACGCTTCCCTCACCATGCAATTATACACATCAATCTTGCATTATTTATCGTTACATGCTTTGTGGTTTCTCTGATTATACGCAGAACATTAAACTTTTGTTTCGGAAACTGCAATTTTTCAGATATGTCTTCTCTGTCTCCTGTCCCCACAACCAGGAAGAACATGTTTAAAAGTCAATACAATTACTTCTGGCAATAAAAATTAGAATCAAGTGCGGTCAAGTATGTTCACGCACACAGATAATTTCACATTGGTTGTTGTAGCTCTCAGTGCTTTAACAATTATACAGAAAGATAAATTCCATCCACAGTGGCAAATCCACAGTGTGCTGATGAGAAGTTGCTGAACATTTACACGCTACTGTATGTTGTGTGAAAAACAAAACGCAGAAAACAAAAGCAAACACTGACATTGTGAAAGGATAATATGATTTTAACAGCCCATGTTTGGAATGTGAAAAAACTAACAAGATCAAATCAGATCAACCAAAATCAGCCAAATGCTCTTATAATGTTCAACCTTTGTATATTGTTATTTGTATATAATATGTCTCATGCCAATGTGAAAATTATTAACAATTGTTCATGTGGAAGTTCATTTTGACTATGTTTCAAACAATAAAAGAGTACATATAATTGTCTGGCAGTTATTTGTGATATCAAATGCAGCAGCAAGTCAGGATACACAATGTGCTGATTGCTAGAAACTATCAGCTCCAACACACAAATCAGCTTTAACACATTTCAAATGCAGTCAGGTAAATCTCAGCCCATGATTAGGTCAAGCGTGGTGGCGGTATTTGTGGTAAACACTGTTCCGCTCTGGGGGCTAAACGTTTGTGTCAGTAAAGAATAATTACACCCTTCCATGTTGTATCTATCGTGTTAATCTCGGTCCACAGCAGCCACTTTATTCTCTCGTTTGTTTAATAGCTCACTAGCAGCTTTATTGTTTCAAAGTGCTCGATAGCAAACCTGTAAATTCTCTGTTCAACATTTGCCCCCGTGGCGTTGTGGTTCACTGGTGCTGAATGTTGAAATAAAGTAAACAGTCATTGATCTGCAATCAAAGATCCAGGACAGGAGGTCATTTACATGTGGAGAAGAAAACCATTCGGAACTCTGCTGCAAGGCATGTGTGGCGTTAAATTCATTTAGCAGTGGTTCACTGGAACTATTGACATACCAACAGTATAGGTAGAAAAAAAGATATTACTACACTATTGTAAAATATTTTGTGTAGTAGTGGTAGATTCTGTCTGTTGCTAATTAGAAATGGATGTGCATTGGTGCTGTACAAAAGAAAACCAAGTTAACTATCAAGGGACCGAGGGAGAGACAGGTTTTATACTGTGGGAAAGGAATCAGATAGGAAGCAAATGGCTCTTGAAAATTAAGCACAACCACTTATTGGCAGTTGGTCAAGTTTACAACTGTCCCAGGAGTCCTGCAGTGCTTATGCAATGTGTTGCAGCTTCTGTAAAAATTTGATGATTAAATGGGCAAATACTTCCTAGATTTGTAGACTGAGTGCGGGGCCTGTTTATTTTATTTATTCATCGCATGCATATGAATAATTTATTGGTCAGCAGTTTTTGTCAGTGGAGAATCATTATTGTATGTGGCAGGCTGAAGGTTTGTGATTTTTCTTGTGCATTTGGCACTTTCCCTCTGTATTGACAGTTGCCAGCTTCTGTTTGGGTCATCTCTCTCTCCTTGCTCAGGAAGCAGTCGGTCACCGCTGAAGCTGGTTTAACAGGTTATCGTAAAAGTAATCTCCCTTGTCTAATAATCGTATTGTTTTCGACAACCTTTGAGGGATTTTATTGTGTGTTTTAACAGTAGTGCCATCAGGTTTCTTTACTGGCAAAATGTTAGCTTGATATTGCATTTCAGCTTAGAGAAGTACACTACATAATGCATAAAGATATAGAACACACAATTTCATATACTTAACTGTCTCATATGACCTTGCCAAGAAGAACGACATCATCAGTTAACAAGTCAACATTGCCCTAAAACCACGAGAAAACATTAACCTTTAACACAGGAGACCAATGTTTATTCATCGTTTACAACTGGCAGCCAACTTTGATTTTTTTGTATTGCACATGAATACAATTTTTCCATAACCTTAACCAAAGGTTTATAGTTGTAACCATGATGACGAAGGTCCCCTAACCTAAAGCAAGTACTTTCCTTTACCATAACAATTTACTTATCTTATGCCAAATCATGATTGTTCCCTACCGCTAACCAAGGTGATTTTGTTACCAAACCTAACCAAACCTTAAGCATCACATCATACAACTGATTCGTTTTTCAGCAGTTATCTATAATGTTGTTGGACAGTCAAATGGCGTTGTCCTGTCAAGAGGGGTTTTATATTTAAAATTTGTGAAAACGGATTGTCAGACAGCCAGTCAGAAAGATGGTTTCCTTCGCCCTCTCCTCCTCAGTACTACAAGTGTCTACTCCCCTACACTCAGTCAAGGTCAATTGAGTTCTCCAGTCTGTTATCAGTGTGGTTTTTGATGGAATAGTGAAGATAACAGAGTACTCAGAAAAAGATGGAAGGAGACAGGAGATCAAGAACTGCAGCTTCTCAAATAATTATTGCACCTTCTCCACATAGCAACAGATTTATTTCTAACCTTTAACATGCCATATAGCTTTCAACACACTCAGCTGCACTCAAAGCGATTGGCGGTAGGGTAGATTTATTGGACTATTGCTTTGGAAATAGCTTGAAGGGTTTAATAACTGATTTTACAGAAAAGTAAATATGGATTTGGAATGTTTGTTGTCCTTTCCTATTTTGATTTTGCTTGTGACTTATTGACTAAGATCCAGTGTGGATAAAACAATGAAACACAAGCAAATGCTAAGTTTGAAGTCAAATCAGTGTATCTTGGAGCAGTTCTAGCCTCAGAGGCTCATCAGAAGTTTTGACATTGGCTAGTTCTGAAAGTATTCCTGATAGCTGTCTTCGAGATGGAATTGCTTGTTGCCAAAATCACAAATGAGAAATGACTGGTGCCAAACTGGCAGCATTTCCTTGTTGCAAGGCCTTGACTGGAGTGAACAAAGGGGTGTGGGATTACAATCCTCTTAAGTCCGAACCACAACTCTGTATGTTTTATTATCTGTAACAGAAGTCAGTAAGACTGTTGGATTTTCCAATAAGTGGCACATTTGTTAACATTTTTAATTTAAGCTTGGAATAGGTAACAAAGCCATTGGGGCCAATAAGGGTCACTCTAATGTGGATCTCATTGCATCTGATGTGAGCACAGCCAAGTCTATTGTAATTACCAAAGCATTACCACCCCACAAAAATAAAAAGCAGCCTTGATTTGTATTGTATTCTGTAGATATATTTTTGGTGTTGTTTTTGTCTGCCATTTTACAACCACCACAATACACAAAGACACACACACACACACCTACACACAGTGTAATCAGGACCTGCCTCAGTCAATGGGGTCATCATTAAAAAGTACCGACAACACTTTGACGGGCCTCGATCTAACCAGGCCTTTTCCCATCAAGGCACGATTATATGACTAGCCCCGAGTTACGAGCAATAAAAGAAATGTGTCTCTTTTTTATTACATCTCCCAATCGTGAACAATGGGACGTTTGCCTTTGAGCCATTTATTCAGCTCTGATGTATGATTAGCACAGGGCAAATCAATACCATGTTGGATGATCTTAACGGAACAGTACAGTGATTTCCCCTCCGTCACAGGGCCAAGCGCTGATATTTGTCTGTCAGCAGTGACATGCTATCTCTTCCAGGGGCACTGGGGCCAAAACACAGGTATTGATCCTGTCAACATTGATGGCCTTAATGGTATGGAGGATGAAGGAAACTGCCTGCCACTGGAAATGTAATGCACTGTATGGAACAGCGCCCTGCACCAAGAGAAGGAAGAAGATGTTTATATGGTTTTATGGTGAATTATACTTCAGGTACAAAGTCAACACTGCACAAACTAAAAGTGAATATGTTAATTTATAGGATAGAAATATCCTTAAGTCAAAGGAGAACCTTTTTTTTTCTGTACTGACACACACCAAAAGTAAATGCTCTCTTTGCTCATAGTTTGTTGGACCATACATAATTGATCTAGATTTTGGTCCAGATTACCACCCGATATCCACAGTTTTTTTTTCATCATTAAAGAAGTTTAAAGTTAGTTTTTGTGTGTTGTTTTTTTTCCATGGTACGTCATCTGTTTTCATCCGCTGCTGCTCTCGGGAACATAAAGGTACCACCACTTCTGAAGAATAAGAAGGCTCATGAATAAGTCTCTATGTTAATGTCTGTCTTCTGGGACAAGTGTGCGCAGGTTTACAGTTACACAATTTGTGGTTTAAGGAGAAGGATGTAGTTCTGTGATAGTAATGTGATTTATATGCATTGTTGTACTGCAGAAGACAGTCATATATAAAGTATGAATTACACAAAAAGGGTTGTCACAATCTGAGTGCGCTCATTAAATAACGCATATAAATATATATTATGAGAGAACTTACTTCTTAGGGGTCTCATTAGACTCCTGCCTGAGTGTTTGTATAGTTTGCATATATAGTTTGTTCGCAGCTTTTGGGCTGCTTTAATATGAATCTGTCAGGGAAAAAAGACTTTAAGGAGATGTAAAAAAACAAGCAACCTTTATCAAAAAGCCAGCAGCTGCACTCCAGAACCATGTTGTACTCCCACCATGTACACACTCACCTCTCATCTTATATGTATAATTGAATAGCATGGTAAAAAAAAATAAAACAAATAGTCTGGCTAAGCAGTTAATCCACTAGTTTGGCAGAAGTTGTGAAAGAAATATGAAAGAAGGTTGTAAAGAACACGACCTGCCTTCAGAAGCCAATGCCTTTCGTCTTGAGAAGAATCAAAACTCAGCATAGGAGCCTCTGATTACTTAAAACACTTGGCTCACTGACCATTAACAATCAAGTGGGTCTGTGTATGAATGTATGTGTGTGTGTGTGGAGGCGCGGCTGGAATGGTGTATAGGGCTATTGCTATGCATAAGCAGGACGTGTGGACGTCTCTCAGTGCATGTGTGATAAGTTTTGTGTGTAAGTGCCCTTGTGTGAGTGTGTGTCTGTGTGTGGGCATCCAGCAGTGCCCCTGGCTAAGTCTCTTCAGATCTTTTCTTGTTTATGTATTTCCCTTCCTAGACTGAGGCCCAGGAATATGCTGGGGGCTATACAGACACAGAAGAGTAGGAGGAACATTTTATTTATTTATTGTCAGGAATTATCACTCAGAATAAATATGAATACAGCTAAAAGGACGGGTTTGAGTTCTAATAGCATGGAAAATTATGGAGAATTGCACCTGGAGATATAGAGGGGTTGATCTGTAATACGCAGCGCAGTGTGTTTACACCATATGCACAGATGTAAATGGAGCAATCTAAGGTTAAATTTAGGTAAGAACTCAAAAATAGTTATCAAATATTTAAAAGAAATGTCATGACCATAATGTCAGTGAAAAATGAAGTTTGTGTCTGGTGGATTATAACAAGATTACTGCTTACTAAACTTAATGAGACATCACCAAACATCATTTGGTTTCTAAGGAAATAAAATGATTAGTTGTGATTTGTGTGCCAGTCATCGTTTCAGTCTGCAAAAAGTCTACGAGCTATGCAAATAAATTCTTCAAAATCATTAGCTACAACTCCATACATTACAACATTGCATTCCTCATATTCTTGTGAGTGATCACACCTGTTCTTTCAGCTCCTCAAGCTTTCGTGGAAAAGGCATCATTGAGGTTAAGCTACAGTACACAACACAGAGCACAATGCCATCAGATAACTTGTCAGTCACGGACAGCTGGAAAAAGGCCCATACACACAAACTCACACACTAAGATGTGCCAACACATACTCTGAGTGCTTCTGGATAGAAACAGAGAGTGACAGTGATAGAATTTACTGTGATGGTATCAGCAAAGCAGCCATCACAGCTTTGGCAGATTGGAAGGCCATCAGGACCCATCTCCCTGGCTCTGATCAGTGTTCGCATCCTGACATCAGCCCGCGATGTTAACTCCAGGCCCTGAAAAGGGGCTATGAACCATGATCAGCGATATCAAGCCACCAGAAATAGAAATCCATTTTCCTGCCTCAAGGAGAGGGGCGGGGGGGGACTCCTAGTCTGGTCTGGTCGGGTCTTAGTTGGGTGTCTTTCTCTCTCCTTCTGCTTCACCATGCTGGGCCCTTCAGCTGTTTTTCCCTCTCTTCTTGTTCTGAAGGTTAAAGGATTAGGAGCTGTGTTTTCAGACCGGATTGCTGTCCTGGCATGGATTTAGATTTTGGCCACACACACACTAGAAACTAGAGCCCCAACATACGCGCAGGTGCACATATATACATGCAAACACACACACACACACACACACCGCCGCTGAGCAGGAGGTTGTGGGGATTAGCGGGAAATACCACAAGATGGTGGCCAAAGCATTTTTTTTCTTTCTTTATGGAGCTAAATAACAAAATGAGAACAAACCAGAGGTGCTTGTACAAAGTTGTTTTCTACTCTCCCCCTCCCTCTCCGGTCTCCAATCCTCCTTCCTTCCTCTGGTCCTGTCTAAACATGCTGACCAAGTGCGTTGTGGCATTTCCAAAAGCAAAAAGCCATTAAATATAAACACGGTGTGTGTGTGTGTGTGTGTGTTTCTTTTTTCTGATCTTTCTGCTTTCATTTGATTCTTTTCTGGTTTGCTTCGAAAGTTATTGAGATGCCTGAAAAGCCAAGCAAAGTTGTGATGAATTATTGATCGTTGACAGCTTCATCAAAGCACCGTGTTGTACACGTACTTGTCATTTATTAACACTGAATTTACAGGGAACCGACACTAATGCGCGCATGTCGTCCAAACGTGTTAACAAATTGGGGCAAGTTGGTGGACCGCTTGCTTTAAAAAAAAGCTGAGGTCCAGGTACTGACAGAACTGGCCTGAAAGCATCAACGAGAGCAGAGGAGAAAGTGTGTCTGTGTGTGTTTGGGTTTGCATGAGGGACCATACACCAGACTTTAAAAAATGTATGAAGAACACAGCCTCTTTCTTTCTCGACACAGAGAAAGAGAGCAAACGGTTCCCAGAATGCCAGGGGAAAACACAGTTCAAATAGTGTGAGGGCGAAGGGAGCAGATCAGAGAGAAGCTGTTTGCAGTTCAGGCCTACAAGGCAATTCTTCCCCCGACTCCCAGGTGAGAGAGCTCAAAGAGAAATAAACCTGAGGTACCAATTTGCTGAGTTTTGTTCAATAGATGGGCGAGTGCCTTGAGACTTTACCCCGAGTGCACAGGAGCCAGGACCAGTAAACAAAATTACTTAAGGATGGTTACATATTCTCTCTCTGTCTTCCTTCATGCTTGAAGGAGACAAGCTCTTTGTCTTTGCTATGCCCAACTTGTGTTTCATGTGAGTGGATAGAGCACAGGCGACATGTACTCACTCTATCGTCTCAATCTTGACAACTTTTGGGCTGTTTTCCTCGTCTCTTTTACAATCTTTTTGTGTCTTTTTTCCCCCCACGCACATCGAGTTGAGACTGGAAAGCTGAATGGAAAACTTTATCAAAGCTGATTTAACTTTGGAGGGCTGTGAAACTCCAGTACATCTCAAATTCTCTATCGCTTTGCAGGTAGCATTTCTTATCAGCTGTGAGGATTTATGTAGCTGTGTGTTGATTTTCATAATAGGATGCTGATTTATGTACAGACAATTGTGAATAACTTTTCATACACTATATCGGGTTTTTTTTTCAGTACATATAAATGCAGACAGGAGCTTTGCAGGTTTGAATAATTGCCGAGATGAATATTCCACGGCAAAGATAACACACAGCGTTATTTCAAACCCCACAGACACAAGTTTCATCATAACGTTCATGATAAAACTGACTGTGACATACATCGTGGGACACCTCTCTCCCATTTTACAATATGCCCTTCCGTGCTAAACACTGAAATGTATTCCCACACATCACCACGCCAAACCTGGACCCCCTCTATTCGCATCGGGCCCCTTGGAACAATCCATTAATTCACCCAGATCACAATCTGCACAGATTCAATTATTTCTGAAACCATAACCATAATACAGATATATGACAGGGCCATATATTCAAACCAATATGTATTTGTAATAATGGCACCACTCGCTCTGTCAAAGCCCCAGCAGACAGGTAGAAAAGGCACTGATCAGAACCAGGACATAGTCTATAGAAAGGCCCTGCTGATTTATTAATGCTCACCCATTTAAAAGTCACTTCATTTTTACTATGCCTTCAGTCTACACAACCCTATATGTGTGTATGTTTGTGTCCATGAATCAGTGAACTATAAAGTATACATTCCTCTGCGTTAACATTCCTTTGTTTGCATGCAAAGGCTGTATCATTTCAAACTAAAAGTTCACAGCAGGCTCAGGACATGAGGTTTATGTTGCTTATGTTTAAATATTTTGATGAAGTCTTCTGCACATTGGTGATGCTTGAGAGGCCAGCTCAGTTTGGCTTTTTTTTTTTTTTTTTTTTTTTATGATTGACTGCGAAGTGGGAAAGAGAGAGAGAAAAAAAAGATAAATGGTTGTGAATTAGAGAGAAAGTGAGTGAACGCCTCAGAGACTCGAGATGTAGAATTCAGATGTATGGTAACAGATGGCAAACCATGCAGAAATCAAAAAATAGTTTTCATTTTTCTTTGATTTTGCAGTGGTAATATTAGATGCAAATGGAATCCATACTACAGAACGGATGGTCTCAGAAACAAAGACAAACATCTCTTGAAGGTTGCTTTCCACAGCGCCCTTTTTTCTTTTCCAGAGAAAATGAGTATTGCAGATTGCTTCACCTGTTTGTGTTCAGCACATTCATTTCTGGGAGACGGAAACTACAGAGGAGCAGACTCCAAACAATCATCTGTCAAATGCAGAGAAGGCCTGGAAAAAAGCCATCTTTGTTTAGACTTGACCAACATTACCAAAGCCACAAAGAATGAACAAAGAATAAAAAAAAAAAAAAATCCTGCTTGCACACACACACGATATCACTTCAGTATTTAACTCCTCCCCGAGTTGTTTGATCCTAATTGCAATATGTCTTAAAAGCCAGGTCCCAGCACCATGTAGTTGTTTTCTTCTCATTGTGTGGCTGTTGTAATGTTACAGATGAGGACCGCCCTGACCTGAGCTTGAACTCATCAGTTGAAATGAAGTTGTTCACTCAGCTGTAGAAGACAAACCCTAGTTGCTGAGGATTAATCAACCCCATCAGGGCGTGTGCAATAGAGGGCTCTTGCTGGAAATGGCTTCCACCCACTTCCACTTTGACCCCAGGAAATGTTGGGAGTGTGCATGAGTAAAGAGCGAGACCCTGACGCATGTATGATATACTGAATTATATGGAGACTTGGATTAGGTGTCTAACCCAATGTGTGTTTGTGGATCAGTGTGCTTGTGTGCGTGAGCCTGCTGCAGTTCCTGTCTACCATCATTTCTTTTTCGTTATTCTGACATGATGTGTGTATATGGGGGCATTTTTACAATGCAATTACCACACTGGGCATGTTATGATTTCCGTATGATTTCTATGCCGTGCCATATGCGCTGCAGCTGTCGAAGAGTGCAACCACGCAAAGATACTGTAACGTTTTCTACGGTGCTGCTTTCCAGATGTCCTTGAAAACACACTTCAGACAAAACAACAACAAAAAAAGAGAGAGAAGTTGGTTTTGGAAGGATTTTTGGTGTAGCTGGAGTTGGAGTCTGTCTGGCTATTTATCCGTCAGCAGGAAAGCATCTCTGCAGAAATTGACTGCTTACAGTGAAGCCAAACAGTTGCATTCTAGATAGAGATATCAAGACGGAATTGTTAACATTTGGAAGCCACTCAAAGAGTTCTTGACAAAACAGACAAACAATGCATGTGGCACATCAAAAGTGTAAGCCGTGATGTTTCAGATTTGCAAATGACACAATTCTGAGTTTTTCATGAGGCTGTTTTCTACACTCATTATTTTGTAAACAAAAAAATAAAAAAATATCTTTGCTTCGAAATCTAACAAGTCCATCAAAGCTGGCAAAGCAGATGTCCGTAGATTAACTTGTGTTTTCAAGTAGTTTTCATGAACTGTAAACCAAACTCCAATCTTTTGCCTTCTCTCCAATGTGGCTGGCAGTGTGTGTAGGTAAGTCAGTGTAGCTATCATAGGCTGTGATGGGGCTTCACAGGCTGGATACTAAAAGTCATACATTATGTAGTTGTCAAGGGATGTTGATTTGTCAGAGTCTTTAGAATTTCCTGGGTATTGAAACTAGAAGCTTTTTTTGCTTTTGTATGAAACTTTGATAGGCGGAAGAGAGAGGAATACGATCCCATTATTTTCTGGATTTACACAAGCCTGACCATATGATTTACTCACCGCCTTCTAAACACAGAGAGAGGAAGTGTGAGAGAAAGAAAGGAAACGAGAGAGAGAGAGAGGCAGCCTGCTTGAATCATTGCATTTGCACACATTAGAGTTTGTAAGACTAATGTTTTGGAAAACAAGAATAGGGAAAAGTAGAATGCTGCAAATGGCTCTGCGTGACTGGATTTGGTTTGAAAAGGATACGTATATGCTTCTGAGGAAAGGTTCCCAGTGATATATCCAATTGGAAATTTTTAATCTCACAGCTGAAAACTTTAAATACAAAAGCTGCTCTTCAGGCTCACTCACTCTGCCTGTATTCACAATTGCCACAGCTTACAGTCAGGAAACTGATTACTCCTCTCAGTAGAGCCAACTTATACCAGTGTTTTTGTAAACTTAGGCAACATGCAGCACTTGTCTTAAAATGGTAGGCTCCATACCAAATAAATATAATATGACAAAAGAAATTATAATAATCCCACACAGATTCATTAGTTTTAATGGCTTTTATACATTGTTCACGTTGTTCGCACCATCAGTTAAAAACGAACCGTTACCCCAATCTGCTGTCATGCAGTATTTTCCCCATTACAGGAAACAATCGGCAAACATTGGCTAAGGATAAGTGCAGTCGGATTGTTGTTTTCCAAAGCTGCTGGGCGATGTTACAATACAGGGAGCACTTCACGTCTCCATCCAGCACAGAATCTCTTCCAGTGTTTGTCATACACACCATTGTTGAAGTACTTACAAAGATTGAAGATTATCTCCCCCTCACTGGGCAACGCATGTTTGCAGCAGTCTCACATGTATAATTCATTGGGAAAATAAAGACTTTAAAGAACACAATGCATTTTGTACTGGGCAACTCTTTGCTTTTTACCCTCCAAATTATTTATTGTTTCCTCTACTCCCCCGGGCCTTGGCCTGACCTTAAGCAACTTCTAATTGGCTCTGCTGCCACACGGTTCTCTGTGTTTACCCACCCCTCTGGTGTTTAGTGTGACACAGTCCAACAAAAGTGCTGCAGCCTTGTCTGAAATGCACCAAAACAAATAAACGGTTTCCTCTCCTTGCTCTATTATTTACAGACATATTGCTACTTTTTGTTTCAAGGCACAACAATCACATACATTATGCAAATGGTTCATTTTCAAGTAAAAACAATGTTACCTGTCTTTTTTTTTGAGAAAGGACAGACAGTGTTACTTTTGTATCTGGAAAATGAGTTGCAACACTTACCTTATTGGTTATTTCTATTGATGAAAAGTCATCATGGGGCCCATAAGTCAAGTGCAGACACATGCGGACATGTGTTCTATTGCTCATTTTTGTTTGTAATAAACTTGACAATTATACAATTATTGGCTTAGTAGTTCACCATAAAATTGATCAACTATGTTAATGATCTTTTCATTTTGTCAAATATCATGAATTTAATTCAAATTTGAACATTGGTTGTTCCTCCCTGTCTTCAGTGATAGCAGCGGCCTTGATGCAATGGTCATTTATCAGTATTCTTTTTTTTTACATTTCACAGACCCAAAGATGAATTGATTAATCACGGAAAATAATCAATGAATAGATCGTATACGTGTTGGTTGAAGTTGTAATGATCAGGTTCTATAGGTTCATGTTCCAAGGTATTGAAGCGGGTGGGGAGGTGAGAGTGTTACTGAGAACGTGGTTGACCTCATGCATCGAGGCACACTGATCATTAGAAAATGAATACCCTGCTTTTCAGAAATACAGCTCTTTAGTGTATACATTGTCATATTTGAAAATCAATATATTTATTGCTCGAAATGTATCCGGAAACCATTGGTGTTTGTGTATTCTGTCTTTTATTTGCACCACATATTTGTGGTGAAAGAACACATGGTTTGCATTACTATAGTATGTTCACGTAACATAATGAGGCGATAACGTTCTTGAACCATTGTGTTGTCAGAAAGCAGCACAACTGTTAGTTGTCCCAGAGATGGATGGATCATTATTTGAGTACAAGAGAAAAAAGATATGGAAGCGCTTCACGCACATAACCGGACAACTCGATGAGCAAAACTTTATGGTCGAATATAATTATCTGTGCTATATTCTCATCTATTGTTTGATGCGACGACTCATCAGTCATGCTGAGTTTATACTATATATATACTACACACACAAGAAGAGCAGGGGGAAATAGGAGGGCTGTAGCATCTCACACAATGTAATTACATAAACAATAATATGTGATACGTTTTTAGAAGTAGAGCGGGGAGTTTGGGGAAAGAGGGGGGGGTGGGGGTGTAGATTCCTCTGAGTTCTTTGTAATACCCTATTTGATAGTAGGGCTTACAGCAATTAAGATGTTTAATTTAAGGATTTAAGCACTTAGGATTTAGACAAGAAGAGGGAAAAAAATAATAATCATGGGTGGTGGCTGAAGTTTGAGGTGGATCTGACTACATTTGAATGTTGATTATTCTCTTTCTCCCTCTTCATCTCCCTCTCTTATTCTGCCGTTAACCCCCCCTATCATCGCTTCTCTCTCTCTCTCTCTCTCTCTCTCTCTCTCTCTCTCTCTCTCTCT
>NW_022280119.1:1034233-1138132 GCF_004355925.1 Anarrhichthys ocellatus
CTCTCTCTCTCTCTCTCTCTCTCTCTCTCTCTCTCTCTCTCTCTCTCCCCAGTCCCACTTGAAGTCTCCTAGGCTGACTGAGAGGATGTGAGAGGAGAGTTGATCATTGCGTTGCACTGATAAGCAAAAATGTTTCCAGAGCGTAAAAGAAGTCTGTGGTGTGTGAGAGGGATAAACTATAATCTGCAACCACACACTGAACTTGACTGTTAATATTTGCATTGGAAATCAGACGGAAGTTATGCTAAGCTTTCCCCATTATAGCCCGGCGTGGTGTGAAAGGTCTTCCCCTCCTTCATTTGAATATGGCCTCTCATGCATTAGAAAAATACACATTTGGACGAGTGGAGGATGGGATGACAATTTATGAGGATGCATTTTTGAAATGATCTCTTAGCGAGGTGAATCCCCCGCCCCCAACACAAAGCCCTCGCTCTTACTTGTGCTCACTCTGGCTTCATAATGTATGTATTAACCTATTTAAAAAGCTAAGTGAAATGTTTTATTTTCTGATTGACGTCACTGAACTTCTTCTTTTCCTTTTTTCTCGAGCAACTAGATAAAACCCTCTCTCTTATTTCCATGCTTAATATTCTTTACATTAATAGAAATAATGTTGAAATTATATAATCCTATCATCAGTCTTAATTTGAAATCTCTGTATTTTCCTCTGAGTGTTTGTTTAAGTAGCACACAACAGCTGAAGGATCAGATCATTGCACTGTGAAACCCGGCAGCAACCTAGTTGGAATTGCTTGTATTTTCTTAAATCACTGTTTATTTCATTCTCTTTCTTTCTTTTCTCCCAAGACTGTGGCTAAGTGGATAGCAGGGCCGTCCTTCAATCAGAGGGTCGGCAGTTCAATCTCCGGCTCTGCTAGTCGCATGTCGATGTGTCCTTGAGCAAAACACTTAACCCCAAAATTGCTCCTGTAGCTGTGCCTACGGTGTAGAAATGTGATAGAATCTGAATTGTAAGTCGCTTTGGATAAAAGCGTCTGCTAAAAATGACTGTAATGCAACCCACCACTGGAAATGTGTTCATTTGATCAACCCTGTGTTGTGCAAGGTTGATAAGATTAGTGATTCAAAGTGTTACAATTAATGTTCTCGTCATTGAAAATCAGGGAATTAAAGGCAGTGTTTCTGGAGAGAAATCACACTGCTGCCGTCATGCATATCTGTTAACATGAAGAACCACACAGCAGAGGGTTAAGCTGGAGGGGAATACTTCAGAGTGATATGGGAACTATTCCGTCAATGATATAACACATTGTTCTCTTTAAGTTATATAACCCCATATTTCCCAGTGCCCTGCTTTGATTAATGTGTAAAGGACACGTGCACCTGCATCTAATCACTGTTTGTATCCAGTCTGCAAACTGTCATTGTGGTTTTTGTCACCGGCTCTAATGGGGACATTTGAATCGGTGTCTTTGGACCACACAGGCAGCTTCCTATATGCTGTAGTAATTTTCTCACTCTCGCATAATCATTGTTTTTAGACCTCAGCCTGCAGGATGTCTTTAACAACTTGATGTACATTGAATTCAGTTACAGTTTGACCACTTTTCATGCTGGAAGATAAACTATCCTGCAGTCCTGATCCTGTACAGCACAGCATACTAGTAAAGTACTCGAACTGTGAAAGTAGATCTCAAATGCTGGTTTTCAGCAATTTATTTGTCTTCAATATAGAAATTCATAAAATATGTCACAAACTATGATCAACTCAAAAGTAAAAACATTGTTCAGTGATTCTCAGGAAAGTCTTGACTTATACCTTTTAAATAAATAAATAAATAATTGCTCCGAGGGCACTAATGGTTGCAATATTTAAGAGTTGTCACACTTTCTGGATTTAGTTTTTTTCCTATTCCTAAATAAATATTTGAAAAGACCAATGGAACAGTAATGCTGCTTCCATATATTCAATGTGCTTATGGTGGCAAAACACTGGGGCATCCCATACTTCTGCAGTTGAATTGACGGGCATTTAGCACATTTTCACATCACCAGACATTAAGAGAAATAGTATCTGAACAGCTTCTACACAGGGCTGGGCTTTGCAAAGTGATAACATTTTTTTTTTTACAATGTAATGTCATTTAGAATCTCACAGGGACAAAAAAAACTGTGTGAAATTGCGCAGATAATCAGCTAAATCGCTCAACATGAAAAGATAATTGCTCCAGAAATTAGCTGTACCTGAGGTCCATTTGTTTGGTCATGGCTAGTTTCATATATGGCAATGATCGGATATTAGCACTAATTGGAGCCGGGTCAGAGTTCTTGAAGGTCGGACATTAATGTGGAGGATCATTGAAATGCTAATTATAAACAGATTAGAAAGTTACGGTGCTTTATGGGGGGCTATTTGCTAATTTAAGCACTGGTTTCTGTGTAATAAAGGGTAATCCATGAGCAGAGGAAATTAAGCTTTACTTCTTTTTGTTAACTTTCTTTTCATTGATTTCTCTTTATTTACCAATTTTGTTATTATACTACTAAGCTATATTTCATGTACTGGATATACAATTTGTCATCGCAGAACATCACAAAGCCCCTTCAGTATAAACACATTACGGTTTATTTCTAAATAATGTGCTGGTTCCTTGTGACCATTATGGAAAAGCATCGTTTGGCATGGCAGCAAGTAAATTATGTAAAACAAAAACCAACAATAACATTGTTTTCTACAGTTATCTGCATCTTGAAATACCTTTCTGACCTGATTTTGGATGTCAGTAGTGTTGCTTTTTGTAATAACAACACTGATATTACTCAACTGTCACCTTGGTTGAAACCCGCAGTGGCCCCTCCAACTCAATTCTGTCTCACCTGCTGTCTTCCTCAGCTCTCTAGCTCTCCTTATCAGTAAAGGAACTTTCCATCAAGGGCCAACTGACAACCGTTTATTCATAGCTTCACCCAAAGCCTTGCTTTTACAGCTGAGGAAACCACACTCTGTGTCTGTGTCCGTTTGTCTAGCGTGCAATTACGCATGCACAGACACATACACACACATACACACACGTTCAATATGGCGATATGTACTGTTGGCTTCTTTTCAATCCTGTGAGGTCACTCCTCTAAACAGTTTCTAACCTCAATTTAAAAAGTATGCTCATCAAACAGAGTGATCAACAACTTAGCAGAGCTTTTATTGAACTGAATTGAATTAATTTATACATGGCTAAGAAGAAAGGACAGTTTTGTAACTTGCCATAAAGAGAGGAAGTTCTCTTGACCAAGAAGTGTACTTGTTTGTGCTATAAAGACTAGAGTAGCATGTGGTGGGAGATTGGCAGGGACACATCCCAAGCTAGATTTTATACATTTTAGACAATTGCAAGTTTTTATTTGAGCAATAAAAGTACAAAATCAATGTAAGCGGACATAAAAGTAGCTTTTACTTGATAAACTTGGAAGTGAACTAAAATGTTCAACGGACGGGGGGTGCTATGCTTCTGTGACGACGCCGTAGGTCAGGACGGCATTATCAGCGGTAATTAAAAGCACAGAGAAGCGAGGATAACAACACAGATAGGGTGAGCGACTTCATTCTGTGCTCAGGTAGACATTACTCCACTATATTGTTAAACAGCAATAACTGTTTGCTGCTATGCTCTGAAAACCGCAGGTTTTGTTTTCAAGTTTTTATTTTTGCTTCTTTAGCTCTTCAGCTCCAACCGATGCTGACTCAAGTGTCATCACTTAAGGCAATTTATTAGACTTAATGCTCCCTGTGATGCCACAAAAGCCTTTATTCAACGTTCTCACATATGCAGTAGTACTCACTAAGATCTGTAAACAAACTTCGGTGGAATTCCCCTTTGAATGGTCTTTTTCTGTTGACAATAATACCAATATATATAGTTATTCTCCACTATACAACTTGACAAGTGAAAAGCAAAACTAACTGGACAAATTGAAAATGTCAAGGAATGGCTTTATAGCACACAATGAATCCAATGTCAGGTCAGTGGTCCCTATTCTTCCCCTTGCCAGCCAAGTGATTTCTTACTAGTGCGACTACAAAGGTCTATGGATTGGCCCCAGACGGTTCTTCAACACCCTCTCTCTCTCTCTCTCTCTCTCTCTCCCATTATATTCTCCCCGTCTGCACTCTTTCTCTCTCTGATATCTGGTAACAGAGAGGCAAGAAGTCTTAAGGGGCTCGGGCTGACTCAGCATGTCAGAAGAGAGAAAAGCACTGCCGGTAGCTTGGAGGCTGTCTGTGTACATGTATGTGCATCCGCATGGTTTGTGTGTGAATGTGGTGGTAAGGTGGCAGCATGTCTGTGCGCCTGTAGCCCGGAGGTTAGAACCACGCTGCCCTCCCCCCCCCCCCCCCCTCTGATGAAATTGTCATCAGAACATGAAAGCATCAAAACATCAAACGGGACCTTTAATTGTGCTTGCTTGCCTGTGTGTGTGTGTGTGTGTCTGTGTGTGTGTCTGGAGAGGTGGTGTTCAGCATCATGTGCAAGTGTGAGTCTGCAGGCCTGTGATTGTTGGCGTGTGTATCCTTAGGCCTGTGTGATTTAATGTATTTTATACATGTGGTTACTTGATGAGACAGTCTTTTAACTAAACAGTTATTATGTATGAATGTATATTAAGTTATTGACCTGTCACAAAATATAAGACAAAGATGCTACCAGTATGAAGACTCTTATACACCCTAAACATTGCACTTGCATCGGATGCAGTGTACAACTTCATATATTATGACTGAACAGGCATACATTTCAACATGAAGACATCTTCTTGTCTGTATTAAAATACATCATTTAAAACAGACTTTTTCTTTCTATCAGCTTCCGTCAGTGATTGCCAACTATGTCACTGGCTGCTCATCTTCTTAAATCCCTCTCTCTGCCAATCATTTGGTCCTTCTGTCCCTCCATCCCACTGCCCATGCATCCATTTGTCTGACCGTCAGTCTGTCTTTCCACGACAAAGGCAGACAAGCCTGTGAGTCTCTGATCACACCCCTCCCACACACACAACCCACACCCTAACCCACCCTAGTCCTGCCGAGGCGCGATTAAACAACAAAGTGGCTCGATTAATCCATTTGAAGTGATGTGTGGCATTAGGGCTTGGAAGGAGATGGGCTAACAAACACACAGCGTCGCAGCTGTGTGGGCTGCAGATAGAGAGAGGGGGGAGTGAAATTAATTGACCTCCACGGTAGCAATTAAAAACAAAGAGGGGAGAAAACAAAACAAAACATGGGCTAGTGCCTGTGAAACAACATCCTACTGCTTGGATGAAGAGATGGGAAGAGAAATGGGAATGAGTCTGAAGTGTGCTTTATTGGCTGGGGGGGAGGAATTGGGAGTTGGCACGCGTTGCTGCATGTATGGAAATCCTTTCTGATAAACACTGAGGATGTACACTTGCTCATGCACGTGCGGACAAACGATAAACACACACCAGAGGAATATGCTTATTAAAAAATAAATTATATGTTTTGTTTTTGTGACAGAGAGTCACATTTCAATCACTTTCGGCTTCATCGAGGGATTACCAAGAACACTCACTGACATGTCTGACTGGAACAGGATTTGAAATGTCTTCATAATAATGACATGACTTTATGTTGCTATCAATAAACCCCAGCTTCCACACTAGAAACATCTCGCAACACCATACCTTGTTCAAACCTTCACATCTCCGCAGGCTTTTATGAATCCAAGTTGAAATGTGCTCCTTGCCTGCTTTGTCTGTGCCTCTTCAGACCTTTTCACTCTAAGCATCTCCCTCTGACTGAGCATTCAAATTGAAATACAGCAGGCCTCCCACATATCCAGCTTGTTGTTTCTTGTGTAAATGATGTTGTGTTTTCAAGAATTCCTTTATTCTTAATCCGCACTTTATCCTGCCTGATATAAACCCAGTGATTTTTTGGCAGCAGGGCCGGCAGCACAGCAGAGTCATGCCAGTGGCAGAGGCTGCCTTTGATCCTTCATCTCAACCACACACCTGAGTGATGATGGCTGTGCTTGTAGCGTTATCCCTCTGCACTCCAAGTCTTTCATTACGCACCCCTCCCATGAATGCCGTCATTGATGGACAGTGGAGACACCCTTGTTTAATGTGCTTATAGGCATTTAAAGGAGATCATTTCTGGAGCTGATGTTTTGTTTTTGCAAAGTTGCGCAGTGGTGGGGGCTCCAGGGGGTTTTCAAACTCTTAATAGCTTGTGTTTGGAAAACAAGCATTCTGTTTACACAGTAAATATGAATACATACTGTATATTATACTTTCAGTCCTTCCCTATATTGTGTCTCATTGCTTTATAGACCCATCCTTGAATACACACTGCACTTATACTTACCATCTGTCTGGATGTTCCACAAATGGATAGGTAGAAAGTGCAGATGAAACCAACAGATTAAACAACCTTCTTTTTATTTGACATATGTTTATGAGTACATAAAACCAGCCAGCAAGCATGTTGAATCACTGGTTAAATAGATATCTGCACTAATCAATGTTTTTTTATAATGATAATGGATCAAATTATGGCGTGATATATAAAAGCAGTCATAACAAACTGACAGACAATTATCACCTAGCTTTGAAGTTCCCATCAGCTCTATGGAGCATTTTTTTTGTTCAGATCATTGTTTTTGGTTTTAAGGCCCACAACTTTACCATTTTTGGCATCTAAATGGCAAAAATATGTCAACGTTATGTCAACCCTAAGTGGCCCAAACTATTCAGGTTTGAGAGTTTTTGTTTGAAAACTGATGCCATAGCGTTGTCAAATCTGGTGGCTGTCCGACTATGCCAGACGCTGACAATAAATGTTGCAAACCAACAGAGGAGATGCAATCAAAGGTGTGTATGCAAACAAATAACTCGAAATACGTGTAAAGAACAAGAGATGTTGGCCTTGAACAGAGTGAAAGGATGACATACCCGTACTGTACATCCATATGGGTGTACAAGGGATATAAATGTTAAGATTACTTGTTGTTTGATGTTGCAGTAGAGGACCAGTCACATTAATGGTCTCATTTCTTTATAGTCCTTGAGAAAGCCATCAAAGACAACACACAGCTCTGACATGCACATGACATACCAAATTCTATTTCCATGCTAATAATGAGGTGCTTTTAAATTAACTGATTGTAAACTGCATTTTTTGGGTGTTTCTTCATGTTATTGGGTTATCTTTTCAAAGGTTTAATATCTTAGTTTGCCAGGAAAGTTCATCTTTTGACGTAAAAATCAGAGCAACATCTGGGTTTCATTCCCATTCTTAATACAGTTAAGCCAGCCTTATATTACGACCTTTGACTTCTCAGCTGACTCAAAAGAGAAATATGTACTGAGTGTTCGCTCCTGTTTCCTCCCATTGAAGATTATGTCATTGTGATATATGCACAGTGAAATTTGAAAAATATCAGCTTTCTCCCCAAACAATTTAAGCATCTTTCATTTCGCATGGCCCCTAATCCATCTCTATTGGAGCATCAGGTTATTGTATTAGAGACATATGTCTTTAGTCTCTTCTCTGCTGAGAGGGGGAAATTGGATTCATGACGGACAAAATACTGCAGGGAATTGAATGTTCACCAGAAAAGCTTGTATAGATTTGTTCACTTGTTACTGCATGTCATACAGTGAGTGTTTCATCAAATACACTGTGGTGTCTAAGGGAGTACCACATTTCTGAGGCACGTGTATTTTTAAAACACATTTTTAAGTGTACAGGCACGGGTTGAACAATTGAAGAAAAGGCCCCAGGATAAACTGGGAATGTTGCCTTCCAACATTCCTCTGTGTATAACTTTGCAACTGTGAAAGGGGGAAAAAAATGTTGGTAGGTAAGAGTCCATAACAGCTGCTTACACAGTCATGGAAAATGGCTGTTTTCCATGAGCTGCAGTTAGTGACTTGGTTGTTCATTCTCAGTGATATTGGCACAAGCAGCTTTTTATTTTCATTGTGTTATGTAAATATGCAAAGTGACAGATTAAAGCATTGCGAATTAATACATATTGGGTGTAGGAAACATATTTTCTCCCTGATTAGGTTCGTTTATGATTTATCACAATTAATTTCTTAAACAAAGTCTTCGAAAGTCTGCATAGGGAGGAGGTCTGGGTGGATGAATGGGCCAAACAAACACAGAACTTTTAAATCAGGTGATTTCAAAATTTGTTTTGTTTTGTTACAATTCATAACGTTAAACCACGTGTCTAAAACTGCAACCGTAATCCGGGAGAAAATAAGTTTTCATCGAAACATGATTGTACATTTTTAGAAGACAGTGTTGCCTCTACATAAAGAGGTACAATTTAAACCATCCAACAATAGAATTAGTTTATAGTAGCCATTTTAAAAATTGTGCTGAATTCAAAATTGAAAGCATCAATATAGCAGCAAACAGCTATTTGCTATGTGGTGTAATAGCATTCTGAGCAGAGAATAGAATCACTCTCCCTCTGTGTGTACAACCAGAGCGACACTGTGCTTTATTTACATAGGCGGTCCGGCCATGCGTTGTGCATGCATTTGAGTGTGTGCCCCAGTGCCCTGCTAATCTCTATAAATAGATTCTCCATTCACATGTAGTATCTTTAGCCAACGGGACAGGATTTGCGTGATTTGTTGACCAATCAAATGTGAGCAAGCTTTGGTTGACAGCAGATAAACAGTCTTTTTTCTTCCATTTTATTGTATGTTGGGTTTTGAGTGCTGCCAAAGTACAGGTGACCTACCCTCATAAGCGTACCTGTAGATGCACACTGATGACTGAAGTTGCTGCTGCTGCCCTGCTAACATCCTGCTCATGCTACATCTCCTGTGTAGACAGTGTTTGTCTTAACTTTCCCCAACACAAATGTTTGTTTACTAGTGTAAAGAGGAGCCATGGACAGAAAAAACATCACCAACACACCTGACTGAGTCACACGGTGACTTAACATATTTAACTGCTCAAAACAGCATCTACTCTGTCTTAATTCTGAAAGCATTTCAAGAGGACACATTTTATTTTATTTTTTTATTATTTTATTTTGTATCTAAGTGCACATTTTTAATCTGCCACCATTTTACTCTTTTCTGCAATGTGAAACAAGACTACTAGCTACTCTAGCTTTCATCTAAACAGGTACTTCTGTTACCGAATAGCAAATGGTGTGTGCAAGCATTTATTATTTCAGCACTTAATAACAGACAACCCTAATAGGTCCCTGATGAATGCTATGAGTGTGTGCATGTGTGCATGTGGGTGGGTGGGGATATGGAATGGGTAACCGACAACAGTAAAAGAGGGAGAAAAAAATTGAAAAGGGGTTAATTTGCTTTGGCTCAGGTGAGGTAATTATTCCTTTCCCCCACTTCACTGCACACCCATAATGATTATTAACAAGCTTAAAGTACTTGAGGAGCACTGGGAGCTGGTGGCTAACAACACAAGGCCTAGGAAAGGAGGGAGGGAAAGAGGGATGGATGGCGGTATGGAGGAAAAGAATAGGGAGGAGGGGAAATCATTATGCTAATAAGGCTGGCCTTAATCACGCAGTGCCCATGATAATCTGCTGGGAGGAACCCAGGTTACTTGGGTCACTGGTTTGTTCCACGGAAGGCACTCATTTTTTTTTGTTCTTTTTCTCTCACTCGTCTTCTCTTTTTCTTATTCTGCAATTTTCTCACTCTCCTGCCTCTTTAAATTTCTACTTTTGTGTGGATATGATTTTGGATTTTAGGGTCACAGGGGTGGATACTGCAAGTACATTAAAGCATGGATCCGCAGTGTGCATGGATTAAAAAATGAGGACAGTAGCAGTTTAGCCATTACGTTTCCAGATGACAGCATATGTTTTTGGCCGAGAACCTGTTTTGTCACAACACACATGTATCTTTGGACCAAAGGGACTAAAAGAGCAGTGTGAGATGAAGTGGAGGCACCTAAAAAAAAATTATTTAAAAGGTAAATTCACATGGGTTTGCCTGTGAAGCTCATGAATAGAAAGTAGCCAGTAGCCAGCTTAAACCAACACTGTTCTGTGCAGCATTCCACTGAAGAGAGGGTGGAAGTGTTTTTAATGCAACTATTTCTTTGAGCTGCTCTAGTTGAGTAAAACTTTAACTGGTTTAAATTTTAGAGTAATGTTAAACTGAAAACGACAAGTTTAGGAGCCAGTATTAGGAAACAGTAAAAGTTAAGCCAGAACCGGGGGTTCAGTGTTCTGCTCAATGATGCTTCAACATGTGGAGTGAAGGAGTTGGCGATCAATGCGCCAACTCAGCAATTAACTCCTCCTGAGCCGCAGCCTTCCAGCCACTCAAAGTTCCTTTGAACTTCAACTTTCCACTTTATTTTTATTAGTCGTTGCTAATCCCAGTGTGTACTACCTTGCTGCCCTTTTGCTGTCAACCACTCTGTTGGCCTGCTGGGTGAGTATAGACAACCAATGATACTTGCAGTGTGGTGGAAAGTGCAATGGCTGACATATTTTCAAAGAGAACAAGGTGGCAGTGCAAATTAAACAAATTAATTAATCTTGGCTGTCAAACCAAGTTCATCCATCTGTAAAAAAAAAACCTACAGTTGTGGATCTGGATATGGCAAATAAGAGTCACTGCATGTAGAAAAAGGACATAAGTGGAATTTTATCAGATTTGTGAAGCTACCAAAGTAAGCAGATGTCAGCCCTCCTTGGTCAGCTGAAAACTGTGGTTAATTAGCTCCAACAAATGTATATTTGTTTGAGTAAAGAGCAACTTTCTATTCTAACCTTTGTTATTCATGACTTTGTATGCGACCAAATTAAATAATAAACCCAAATGTTGTAGGAACACAAAAAACATAAGTTGAGCAACACAGGTTTTCAAATCTCTGAATGGAATCCCACATTTCCAGACGGCACCGGCAGATCCTACGGTTCACATAATCTGCCTCCATGTGCTTCCTCTCTCTTTCTCTCTCACTCCTTTGCTCTCGCTGGGCTGGTATTTCTTGGACATCTGTTCTTGGCAAGCACAGCAGCAGCACTAGTACTGCACCCGCTCCCTGGAGGACAAGGAGGGATGTAGGCATGGTGGTTGGAGGGAAGGGAGGGAGGGATGGAGGGAGAACAGAAAACAAGAGAGTGAAAAGGATAGAGGAAGAGGGAAAAAAAACCTCACACCACACAGAACCACACTGCAGCGAGAACTGTGAAAGACATCAATATGGAAGTGGTGGTGCAGGTTTTTAGTAAGTCTGTAAGCGGTAATTGGGAGAAGGGGGGCACCACTTGGGACCAGCTGCGTCTGGGTCACAACACAGCACTGGGCAGGCTGTAAAGGCCCAAAATTGACATTACAGGGATTGGGATGATTGAGATTAGTACTGGTGGAGAGGAAATACACATTTAATAAAGTGTTTGATAAATACACTGCACTCATAAAACCTGCTGTATCTGTGATATGTTGTATGTTTTTCTAAATACAGCTCCAGAGAGTAGATAGATACTTTTTATGAGATTGTAGCTAAAAAGACTAACAATAATGAATATATAGTTTGTGTTTGGTTGTTATGACCACATAGACTACTAATTGTGCCTATTGTTTTTGTTTTATTTTGAGTTTCTTGCACATTTGTTGGAACAAAATAATTTCCTTCACACCTCGTTTCTTATAAGCAATTTGAAGTTCACTAAAAACAGCCGGCCTTCAAAAATGTTGAACTGTGGTAGGTTGAAAGTAAAAAAATTTAAACAATTACAGATGGTAGATTTTGAGAGAGAGTGGCCGAAAGACGGACTGAAAGGTTGTCGAATTGCCTGGACAGATAATTGACAGGGAAATCAGCAAAGGGAGGGAGACAGAGTGAGCGGTATCTTGACAGGCTTCAGGTTAAAATGATTAATTACCTCCAAGGCTTCTGTGGGCCTGGCAACTTCCTCTGGTTGCAGCTGCGTTGTGTGCTGCAGGGGCCTAGGGCCGAAGGTGATGCTGTCACAGTTGCTTCTTTTTTTCCAATAGTAGCGCAAAATCTGTCTTTATTTGCTTTCTCTCCTCTCCCCTCTCATTCTCGTTTACACTTTTCGATTCGTATTTTTACTACAACAATAGGGTCAGTACCATCAGGCATTGACAACCATCAATATAGTGACTGATGCATCAAGTTGGACTACAGTCAGCATGTTGTTGATACATTATTTCACCCCAGTATATCAAGAATTACATTTATATTGGTCAATTGCACACCCCGTGGCTAATTTCAATACAAATATCCAGTGCTAATGCTGGAAGTAGTGTCCCCCATTTGTAGCAAAATAGAAAATAGGTTTAACAGAATATTACCATTAAGTGTAATCCAAGTTTTGCAGAACGGACCAATATTGGCATTATTTACATTGGTGCACAGAAATGTAAACTTTTGGAAACTGAAACCTTTCACAGCCTAGTTCCGAGACTGGTTCCCATTTCTGCAGTCACCTTCAATGTGAATAAAGCTTCTAAATTCCTTAATCTGAGGCTAAAAATCACCTAAGAGACGAAAGTATGGGCCACAAACTACATCCAAAGACATCGCTTGTGGAAGAAACCCAACATGGAGCAAATAAATGGACCTATTGGTATTTTACATCTCTGCAAGCTTTGGACACACAGGAAAATCCCTGATAGAAACAGGAAATGGAAAAGATATTGTTCAGGACAGCAAAGGCAGTGTGATTAAAAAAAACAAAGAGGGCAGGCAGAAAGGAAGAAGAGAAAGAACTAGGAAGAGGAAGAACGCTTTCTTATTACACATGTGTCGTTACTCATTTTGTTAAGATACTTAACCATGTATTCATCCCTCTCTCTCTGTCTTCCTCTATCTCCCCCTCCACCCCGTTTTTATCACCCTCAACTCCCTCTCTCTCATTCTGGCTCGGCCGCTTTCCTCATGTACCCTCATACCTCCCTTCGATTTTTCCCAGAAGAATTTTTGGTTTGTAATTTATTATTTGCAAGAGAAACTGTTATCAGAGTCAGTTTGCTATTGTGGGCCACTTCATTAATCACACAGCCCTCTCTCTTCATTTGTTCCTAGATAGGCTGTGGTTCGCTGGGTTCCAGGCACTGATATAACTATGGAGGTAAGAACACTCCTCTCCCCTGTTTATCACCAAATAGAAAAAAAGTACAAAAAGTTCAGAGATATATAAAAGAAAAGTACTTGTTTTCACTAACCAAGAAAAACATTGTTCCATAATACAATTTCTGTTAAAGTGATGACAGAATTTGATTTGTTTTTTAGACTTTGTTTTCATTTCCCAAAAGACTACATTGGGGGTACAGCAAATGTGACCTCAGCATATGGGACTGATCAGGATCCTGAGGGTTGTTCACAAAGGGGAAGAACAAACATAGCAGAGATCTCAAATAGCCTGTTTGAATGGTGTGACGTCCAGAAAAAATAGAACATGTTATAAAGACGTTTTTGTTTTCAGGAAAGAGGTGGCCATATGAACAAAGATGTAATCACATTTCAAGTGCTTTTTGCTGAAGATTTTATTTCAACCAAATGTTAATGGAATTCATAATTGCAGAAGTTGTTGAATAAATTGTTAATAACATCTTAATCTATAATTAAATTCTATGTTTGTGTGTATCTATTGACCCAAAAGGGATTATGGGAGAGTGAAAGGTAGCCTTGAACTGTAAGGGGATAATCCTATTTCGATACCCCACAAAGAACCCAAACCCAATTTACCATCCCAACAACTACCAGCCTGGCTGTTTAGTTAGAATAGGTGAACTTGTATTGTGGGTTCTTTCTCTCTTTCTGTCTCTCTTGTCTTCTCTGTGCTCCTTTGTTTTTGTCTTTTTTGTTGTCTTATTTTTCTTGCTCTCTCATGTGCAACCGTCTTTGTTTCTCCTTTAATTCTCTTTCTGTGTTTGCAATATGTGACCATATTGAGAGAAGTGGGATGGATGAAAGGTATCTTAGCAACAGTGGTTTGATACTGGGGACCGTTTTGAAGAGCTTCTCTAGTTAAGGAAGCTTCAGTACAGCAGGGATCCTGTAGAAAGCAAGCATATAGAGAGTTGGACCTCTGTGCATGAGGTCAAAAACTTAAGTTTACGCTAATTAGATAATTGGGACATTGATGATTTAAGAAACTTGTATTAGATTTAGAAATATATAGCGTTTCAGGACCAAAAAAAAAGGATACATCCATATCTGTGGAGCTAAATCTGAGGAGTGTTTTGAAAATACATGCTTTTCATCCAACAATTATAATGTATGTTGAGGGAGCTGGCCACACTCTGAAACCTCATGCCTCACTGGTAAAGTACAAATGGATACAAACACAGGGTCGGACTAATGACACACAAATTGAATCAACTCCTCTTTGATACCTGCACTGGGTCCACTTGTGTTCCCTCAATCCATAGAATAGTTGTTAACTCCACTCTGTTCAGTTCAAGTAGCTGTCTGATAGGAAACATGGTTTAGTGATGAGATAAAATATGATGTGAATGTCACTCTCGTGTTTGTTTTTTCTTCCTCTTTGCGAGGGCTTAAACTCTGACTGGGAGTTCAGATGGCTCAGTTTACATCATGTTTACATCATTTCAACTTCAATGCTTTTGCAATATGGTGCTTTCCCTTTGAAGGTGGCATTTTGAGTGTGCAGATTAATAATGGGAACTACCTCTGTCTTTTGTTCTGCAAAGAAATCGTCATATCTCTGAAACCCTCTGACCCATTTTAAACCTAACTTAATTGTTAGAACTACAATGCTATTCATACAAGCAACTCACGCTTGAATGTAAGTTTGAACTGTAGGTTACAAACCCACCCCCAAAACCTGCACACAAACAAGTTCACATGCATGTATGCTGCCACTACCATCCCCCGCAGCTGGAAATATCAGCAAGAACTCCACATTTAAAATCCTTTTATTCTTTGGCTGTGTCGGCTATGAGCTTTAGTAATGAATGGTTTCTTCTGGGTATTTGTGCTTTTAGTGCTGTGTTGGTTTTCCAATGCCACTTTTTTCAAAATTCTCTAATTTGCTTAGTTTGAACGCACTGGCTTAGTATTGAGGAGCAGCGTTGTTGTATTATGGTGTGGAGAAAGAGGGTGGTGGGGGGATTCCCCAGATGTGAGTTCAAGCAGACAATTAGACAGAGATAGACTGGCTCCCTTGTGTGTGTGTGTGTGTGTGTGTGTGTGTGTGTGTTAGGGGGGGGGGGGGCATGGAGAGGGGGTAGAAATGCAGATGAGATTGACAGTCTGAGGAGCAGAAAATGAACATTATTAAAAAATAAACAAAGGAGGGGGGAGAGTTAGGGGAGATCATTAAATAACTTCAAAAAGGTAATATTTGTACATGTTGGTAACAAGACATGACAGTTTTGTAAAACTTGCCACTTGTTGAAGGGGCTGCAAATTGACTCCGAAGGCGAGCAACACAAAGCATGCCTCACTTTAAGGGACCATTCTAATGACAGGGATTACTGCACTACTTTAATTCTCCTTGCTAAGCCAATCTGTATGCTTCGTTGTGCACTCGTTAAAAAGGGAAATGGTGGAGGGTAGAAGGAAAGATTGAGGGTGAGGGGGGGGGGGGGCAGAGTTGGTAGTGAAGGGGTTCATAGTGATTCCCAGGGCACTCAGTTGCTGCGATTATATGGTGAAAAAAAATCTGTTGCTTTCAGTTTGCAACGGTAATGAGAATCTAATGAGGCTTGACTTTTTTTCCCCCCTCAGCCATTCCACTCTCTACTCCACAACAGGTTCCCTGAAGAGAAGCACGCAGGATGAGAGAAATAGTTAGGCTTTTCTACACAGGGTGCGTTGATGGATAGATAGAATGATAGAGGGACGAGAGAGGAGGGAGAGGGAAAAGGGAGAAGGGATGTCGGGTCAGGGTAGGAGGGTGTTAGGGAAGGAAGGAAAGGTAAGATTGAGGGAAGTGATGTTGGGGAGGACGGGTACAGTAAGACGATTGAGGGAGAGAGGGGCAGGTTATTCACAGAAGTGTGGATAACACCTTTTCACAGCTGAGAGGTGGGAAGTTGAGGGGGACCATGTGAATGTGCATGAATTTTGTGGTTTGGCAGCAGAGAGGAAAGAGGCAGGTAAAGGAAGTGGATGGAGGGGCAGAACTAAACAGTTATATTTACATAGTCAAAAAGATTGGACTGTGAACAGTTGCTCAGTGTGAACATGTTATCCTTTCTTAAGCTGGTCATGGCCCATCACTTACTTATCATACTATATCATCATACATATAATCATGGAAGCCAATATCAGTGAATCAAGCCATGCAAAAGTGGGATCACACGGAGAGATGGATTGACGATTAATATTACTGTATATTCTATGAACACATGCAGATACTTTGTTGTTTTGGTTTAAAGGAAGAATTTATATGTGATGAGTTGTGGCTCAAACACTGAAGGACTCATTCTCGCCTTTAGAAATATGACTGCGAGCTTTAAACATTCTTAAATGTTTTGAAGTCTTCAGAGCATTCTGAACATATTTTTGAAAGCTTAAGAAGTTTGCTAAGTTTGTTAAGGGTTGAAATAATTAGCCACACAGAGGTTTGAGATTTTTTTTCTTCCCTTTTTCACTTAATGAGGATGCAGAGCTCATAAACAGTTTGGGTACTTTGTTAGGCGTTTGTCAGAAACTCCACAACATCACACAGAATTCATCCCTAACTGCTGATAGGTGTTGTAGTGGCACTTCACCATCCACTAACTGGCAAATCATAACAGTGTAAATAATGACTTGGGTCACATAGTGCCTATTCATTTACTGAAGCATCATTATAGTGCATCATTTGACATATCTTTCCTACCGTTGTGACAAATATATGAATGTCTTTGAAACACATCTGTGGCATTTTTCTCTTTTCTTGAAAAGTTATTTGATCCCTATGTGCTGGCAACCTACGAGTAATGAATGGGGCCATTTTTGGGGTCATTAAGATAATAATGGTATGTTGCACAAGCCCAGCATCTGATTGGCTGGGAGTATTGCTGGCCCAGACCATTCCTTGACAGAATCAATGGACGCTCAGCCAGAGCCCATCATATTCAATGGTTTCAAGACCTAATTTTTGACCATGAATGGTAAAAATTTGAATAAAAATGATTATACCAACAGGCGGGCTGCACGGTGGTGTAGTGGCTAGCACTGTCACAGAAGGACTGCTCAATCCCCAATCGAGCAGTCCTTCTGTGTGGAGTTTGCACGTTCTTCCCGTGGCAGCGTGGGTTCCCTCCGGGTTCTCCGGCTTCCTCTTACAGTCCAAAGACATGCAGCTTAGGTTATTTGGAGACTCGAAATACTCAGAGTCTCACTCAGAGAATTTAGTTTAATGTCAATTTGTTAACAGTGGATAACACCAACCTTTCTGCTCTCCTTTAAACTCTGATGATGCTGTTAGACTCTGACTTTATCTGGAAAATTAGCCCGATGAAAAGATCCGAGACGGATTATTCCTGTCGTTGACCTTGTGTTAAACTGCCAGGCCAGGATGACTCTTCATCCCTTATTCCCCCCCACCACCTGCTCCACTTTGACTTTTAAAGTCAGAGGTACACTCATGCTTTCAGGCTGCCTTAATGAGGCCTCGTATAGTCCACTGGTGATAGGACTGTTAATGAGAGAGACATCTGAAAGAGAGGAGACATTGGGTAATGGTAGTGGAACAAGGGAGGGATAGTTTTAAAGGGAGGGGGTGAGATGAGGGAGGAGGAGAAAAACAAAGTCAAAAGCTGTACCAGGTAAGCATGGACACTGCTTTAGATCTTGAGTGTAATTTAAGGAAAGGCTTTTTTCACAAATTGTTTGAAGTAATAGGGGTGTGTGTGTGTGTGTGTGTGGAAGAGACCTTGGGCCCTTTTAAGAGCATTTTGCTGGCATCCTCGTTGAGAATTGATTGTCTTTGTTGTGGTAATCTGAAATTAATTTGCACTTGAACCCATCTTTCTTCTGCGCTCAATTTTGAAACGCTGTTATAATTACGTGGCCCCCCACATGAAAACCAAGAACTAAGACACTGATATGATGAGCCGGAATATTTTAATTCCCAGGTGTATTTAAGAGCCCCCTTTCTCTCTCTCTTACCCCCCACCCCACCCCTCCCCTCCCTCTGTCTTTACTCACGACTTATCTTGCACGGTAATAAAACAAAATGTTCCCATGCGTGGGACTTAAGCAAAAGGTATTTGCCTGAGGGGGAACAGTAATAAGCGCTGTATTGCTACACATTTACTCATGTACTTTCTCAGTAGGTCATCTCTTGCTCTTGAATGATGTTAAACTTTGGTTAATGCGAGCTGATGCCTGACTGAGCTCTGTCAAAGAAAAGCTGCTCTGTGATGAGGAGCAGAAGAGAACAGGCACCCTATACATTACAACACGCACAGTTATAGAAACACATGTGCAAACACATGGATATTGAGTGACTTAAGCTGTCAACTTCTCTTTCCCTTTCATTTTAATGTCTTTAAATTACTGTGGTTAATTATAGCGTTGTATCAAGTTTCGCCGAATTCCCCAGTAGGGGAACACATGCTAGTACACACGCATATTGGGGTTGTTAACAAGATTTGTTTTGCATTACTCAGTTCTAACAGGGGGTATTTGTAATATAAAACTATTCAAGACTACCTGCTAACATCTGCTATTGATCTTAGCTGTGTGCCTCCCCCTTTGTTCTCAGCGTGAGCCGCTAATAACCTTATCAGCCATCTTTTAGTTTTAGCTCAGTCTGCTGTTTGTTGTTGGGGATTTTTCTCATAGGAGGGGGAGTATTATCTCGCTAAATGCTGCAGGAACCATCTTCAGTGATTTCCTGCGGTGCTGCCTTGTGCTAAAAGGGCCTCAGAGGTCACTGGCCCTGGGCAGAAATTCTTTCAGTGTGACACCTCATGTGGTACTCAGAGAGATAAGCAAACAGAGAGCTAGACCTACTGCTGAAAATGATTAGTGAAAACAATACATTTCTTAATAATGATCTGTACTGATTTGGAGGAATTGGATAAAGTTGGCTTCATATAATTGTTTCATGCAACCGTATAAATTTACACAATTTATGTAATTTTCCCTTGTTACATAACTAGAGACATTACTTAACATGTTAGAAGGGAAACACTATGAATACACCTTTAAATGTAATATTATAGAATGTAAAGCTCTTTTATTTTTGTTATCTTATTATTTTTTCCATTAATACATTGAAGCTGCATTCTTTGTCTATTCAGTGTATCTTTTTTAAATGCCTGTATTTTAACTGTTTCAGTCAAACCTTATATGTTACACTACATGCTCATATTTTTTGCTCAGAGTTTTCTATGCCTTCTTTAAATTAATTATCTTAGAATTGAGGGTATTTTCATTTTAGCAGTATCTGTGGCTTATTTTATTTTTAAGCATGCTCATAATAATCTGTCATGACTCATCTCCCCTCTCATTGTTTCTCACTCTTCCACCTGTCTCCTCTGGCTCGTCACTGTAAACAATCTAATGAAGCAAAACTGCCATGCAAAATATGGAAAACTCAGCTAATTGTCTGTCTTCATTGATTGAAGGCTAAGTGTGTGTGTATGGAGTCTCCCCTACAGCGAGAGCTGCTGTCTGCTGACAGACAAGGCCTGCTGCTAAAGCTATTGCAATAATCATAAAGATTAGGTTAACAGTGGGAAACGGCCGGGGAAGACAAGTGTTCACAGTGGGCTGTTATTTTTGCAATGGTACAGTACTCACATAAAAATAACAACCTACAACTGTGGGCTTGCATGCTGTTTTAGACATAATCCTCGAGCTTTTGTGTTTGAGTGTGTGAGCATTTGTGCATTTTAAGTCCATATCATATCATGTAATAGTATTTGCATGCCTTATATAAACATGTTATATATGTTTAAGTAGCAGTATGTGGATTCTTGCAATATATGCATATATGAATACAGAGTTGTCAACCCAAAACTTGCAATGACAGTTTTTGTAGTCGTCACGCATTTAAACATATTAAAATGACTGATTAAAATGACATATTAAAATGATTCAGGTCATAATAATAATTGAAGCTGCAAGCATGCATTGATCAGGCCCTCACACCCTTGCGCATGTCGAGGGTACTGACTGGACGCTGGTTGACGCAACCTTGCACTCCCTTGCCCATCAGACGCTGTGTGCAGGAGTTAGACGGTATTTCCTCTGTGGAGCAGCAGTGTCGTCAGGTCATTTTTTCCAGAGGCTTAAACCTTGAATGTCTCTCTGAATACCATTTTAAATGTAACTGAACCTGCTTCCAAATGGTTTAGAAGTTATGGGTATTGATGCATGAAGCCACGCCCCTATGCAGTTCATTGGTCTATATCTTCTAAAAGCAACAATCTGTTGACATTTTATGACATTGATCCAATAATGATAGACAGAAACTTTGGTATCAGACCCAGCGTTTAGGAGGAGTTTGCAAAAATGTGTTTTTTACAAAAATCCAAAATGGCGGAAAAAGTTGGGAGGCAGTCTATGGTCTAATTTACTTTTTTGTAGAGCAGATGAAACTGGACATGTGTGTTGAATTTCAAGTCAATCGGACATACATGGTGAGGGGCGTGGCCTTGCAAAGTTCAAATCAACTCTAGGGGGCGCTATAGAGCCCTTTTTATACCCAAATGCCAGACCTCTAAAATAAAAAAATGTTTCACCAGTCCTGATATGCATGGGACAATGCAGCCCCCAAAAAAGCCAATTAATATGGAAGAAGAAGAAACGCTACAGTTTCAACAGGGCCTTCGCTGGCCCGACGTTGTCGGTGCTCGGGCCCTAATAATAGAAAATGTAGAACATAATAACAGTAAAAAAGAAAAAAGAATCAGCTTAAAAGAACCCCATATAAAAAGTATAAATATGTAATCTATAAAAACAAACAAATAATCAGCTAATATAATGAAATTACTGCAATAGATTTCAATCCACATTCATTCTTTTTGCAGTTTTAATGGATGTAATCCATTTTTCGAGAAATTCAACAACGCCGTTTATGTATATTGAACATATACGCATGCATACAGTTACTGCAGAAATGTTGAGGATGTACACAATCAAAGGACAACAGTATACTGTTAGCAAACTGCTCTCAAAGCACTACACTGAGATACTTGTCATGCAAATGTGTGTGACAGATCTCTTCATAGAGAGAGAAGAACACAGTAACAAACAAAACAATGCTTACCAGAAACAAAACTTGTGAAGATGACATTCTGTCACTAATTGAATCTGATGGTGGGACAGAAATAGAGAAATGTTGTTCATTTGTTATACAAAAACAAATTTTATGATACATAATTCACTTTATGCACATTTTGTTATTGCAATTCACACTGTATTACTCTCTGAATTATCATTCTGAATATGCAAGAGCTTTTAATAATTTAACAAGTCAGTGTTTATTTTCAACATGCCACAGTTGAAATGAATTTGTTTGAATTTTGTCTCAGTTTTGTTTATTTCCTCTTTTGATATTGCATGTTTTCTTCCCCCTCTAGAAAGTGTGCCATTTGAAGAAACTCAAATAAACCTACATTCCTCCTGAGATAGGATCAGAACACATTTGGCTCACAAATGTTAAGAATCCTTATTCATTATTAACAAATTCATTTTACTACTTTCAAAGCTTTACATTAGCTTCAAGCTATCTGCATAGCATGTGGCTACAAGATGTTTCATTGCTCATATCTATTCAATCACTCCACACATTTTTTCTGGAAACGTTATCTCTTCGTCTTTTGACTGTTACATATCGGACATAAACCTCAGCGAGTCACCAAACAACAGAAGCCATATTATTCTTCCACTTTACACTGGCTGCTTTTACAGATAACATCTAGCGCTCATGGCGTTTGACTTGTAAGTTACAGACACAAACCTCAAAACGGGCTCACACACACACACACAGTAGTCTCTCCTTTGTATCACTGTCTTTTTCTTTCAAATGAAAACAGCAGACATACACTTGATAGCATCTACCACCCACAAGCTGGGCCTTGCTTGTCTTAGCAATAGGCCACATTTTTCCTGAGTAGTCTGAACAGGAGATACCACAATGATACTTGGACTGTGTGTGTTAGTTGCATATGCATGGAAACATGAGTGTGTATATTATAAACATCACTGTATGTGTCTGAGTGCACTCCACGGTTAGGCCAGGGTGGCCTTTTTCTAAAAACAAAGCAAAACAAAACAACAATATGCTGAATCAGTTCTCTTATCTCTGTCCATGAAGCCTTCCAGGCAATGTTCTATTCAAGCTATTGATCATTATCAGCCTCTAACCCTACATAACGGATTATTTCCCCAAAACTAAAGCTACTTGTTAGTTTTCATAGCAGTGATATACAATGGTATGAATAAATAAGGAACCAAAAATACACATATTTAAATCACATTTGAACTAATACAGCAAAAGGCATTATTTTGATTTAATTAGATAAATTGAATCAGGCCACTTTGTTCGTGCTGGATAAAAAGAATCAGAGGAAGTTGTGTTTTAGATAGATTACAGTGACAGCATTTATTTAATTTGCTCCATGAAACAACTTGTTTGTAAAATTATTTGGGAGTAAGATGTTTGAGGTTCACCATTGAAGGTCAAGAAGGAAATAATCATTTCATTTTTAGCAATATTGTAAGGTGAGTCATTTTGAAACTATTTACCTGTATGCTGTTGAAATACAGTTGGAAATGTCTCTAATCTGAAGACATTTCAAAATCGGTCACACTGTTCTTATCTAACTATATCTAGTATTTGGGCATATGCGGCTAATGTTATATTATAATTTAAGAAAAAACAGTATCCCCAAAGACTAAATATAATACAATAAAAAAATTATATATCGCAGAAACTACAAGGAGCGCAATCAAGTCATTTGTATTTATGACATACTCACCTTGAAAAAAATGTCATATGGAAAAGATTAAATAAACAAAATGTTAGCGTTTTTCCTAATTTTACAAAAATCCTGACTTTTGACTATTGAAAAGTGTAATTATTTCCATGTGATCATGTCTGTACCAGATTTCAAGAATTTAGACCAATGAGTAAAAATGTCGCATTTTTTCTCATGCATATGGTCTTTGGGCACAGCATCATTAAATGCTACTTAACATTTGTATCAAAGCTGCATACTCAAATAAATACATTCAATTTAAAAGTAAATTGAGTGATTCTTCAAATATACACGATGATGCATAATTTCAACAATATTCGTGATTTGTGTTTTATTTATTGATGACTAAAAAGTCAACCTATATCGTACATGTAATCAAGTAAATGATGAAGTATTTGATATTGCCAGCCTTTTACTCAGGAACAGGCATGTGTCCAAAACAGACACTTTGTATTAACAGCATTGGACAGACGCACTGCTCTTTCACACATGCCATGATATTGGAGGCCATGGAACTGCAGTGTGGTGAAATGGTCATGATGGTAGATTGTGAGAGTTAGTATGGATTTGCTGTCAGTTGGTCGTGCACTTGTCCTGGCAGTGACTGACTGATGGGTTGAGGCCTCGGGTAGGAAGACAGGCTGGAGTTAAGCACCACTGGCTGTCTGGGTTGTGGGTCTCTCTCTCTTCCTCACACACATGAACCCCTCCAAACCACCACCCCACTGTGTGTACACACAGATGGATGGACACACATAAGTAAGTATGCACATGCGCACATGAGAAGAGATGCAAAAAAGTGCATGCATGCCTCAGACCCGAGTGCAAACACACAGACATAGACACACACAGACGCTTCAGCGGGGGCTGATGACATGATGGAGCGCTTGTGTCAGTGTCAGAACAGTCAGAATCGGCCTGGTGCTGATAAGGTGCACTAGACCAGACCTACCCACCCACTACCAATCCAGCCTAATAGCTCTCTCCCTCTTTACCCTGCGCACAACCTGTGTGTGAGGAAGTGTGCGTTTCCTTGTTTTATATTTAATAGTGGGTTCATGTGCCTGTCTGAAAGTGGGTGAGGAGTGCACATGTGAGTGCCGCTGGTGTTTGTGTGACTGTGTTTGCATGTTTCTACATATAAGGAAAATATACAAATGTGTATGCATGTGTGTGCCCACATCACTTACTGAAACAAAGCGGTTTGGCACAACAGCAGGCTGAATTGAGTACCTGCAGCAGCTTGCCACCTGTCGTTTGTTATCCATCACATGAAGTGACACCCCAGCTTCAGTTATTGATGATGTGTATGGTAATTCCACTTCTATCACTTTAGCGATAGGAAGCTGATACTGCGAATGAGGAAATGTGGATGGCATCAAATCTACTCAATTACTTTTATGGATAGTTTCCTCAAACTGTCATGAAGTGACCATCTATCTTTCCTGATGGGCTTGACAAAGTAGTCATATCACATCCGTGGCTATATAGTTCCTCACACAGTGAAGTGACATCATTTAAACATCATTGTGTAGGTGTAGGTTATACATGCGCAAGGTTAGCTTTTACACTGCCAGACCTGTGGATAGTTGAATACAAATTTAAGATTAGCTTCCATACGAGTTCAAATGGGGACACCTCTGTAAACAAAGTAAGTGAGCTTGTTTGGTATTGTGTTCTCATTTGCCCAATTAGACCAGCAACACTGTGCTCTCCCTAGTTGCTAACTTGCTAAATGGGAAATTACACCATAAAGATAAGGGAGTGTCGGAGAATGTTTAGGGTCTCAGAGTACTGCTTTCAGCAAGACTGCTCAACACAGCCTGAGTAGAATTAATGAACCCTCTGTGGCGGGTTCCTGATGCATTTTTAAACAGCTCCTTTTCATTCCTACAATGACATTTTGATTGCATTTGTTTCAGCAATATCTCTATGAGAACGAGTGAGGAAGACAGACACAGAGAGAGAGAGAATGAGAGAGCACATCCCCTAAAAATAAATACATCACTGTTCCGCCAAAGTGACTCTGACATGGGTTGTACAGACAGATATCACATTTAATATGAGGATAGAAATAATGGGTTTTGCAGCAAACTGTAATTTGATAGCAACTGATTCGTAATACTGTGAGCATTGCGTCTTGAATTCTAAGAGCTGATGCACATACAGCCTCTTCCTGACAAACAATGAGTAAATATAATTTATAGAAACTGTAATGCAAACATATGATGTGAAGACTGAACTGTTGGCTTCTGTGTTACTGTGTATGTCTCTCTGTGTATGTGTGTGTGGAGGATTGCCATGATCAATTTAATAGTGTGTATGAACTGATGTGTCACAATTATTTTTGCGTCTCTAGAGCTGTAGTAATAGCATAGGGATAGAATTGAAGCACATGTGAGGAGCAGAGCACCTGAACAGTTTAATGACTTATACAATTAGTAGCCTTAGCGTAAGTACATTTCCAGAATAATGTTGCACCCCTGTGAAAGGGTTACCCTGATATTTTATTAGATGAGTGCCCCGAGAGAGAGAGATGGAGAGAGAGAGAAAGGGGGGGGGGGGGAAGCTAAGGTCACTGATATTGCAAGGCACCATAGGATAATAAGCACCACAATCTCTGGTTGCACATTGTTTTTAAATTCTTTTAATTGCATCTTCCCAGCTCTCATCAGGGGAGGCGACCCTAGAAGTGGGGTACGAGGTCACTCTCTAGCGGCAGCCTTTGAATCCAAGGCGCCTACCTCTCTCTCCCTCTCCCCACCACTTTGTGTGGCCTTGAATTGCAAATTGTTTTTAAAATACGCATAATGAGCACGGTGGCAAAATGTTGAGGCTCTTTGTCTTTCCCTCACTCAGCCTTTAGCACAACTAAATGAGTTAAGATTGCTCTATTGAATTACAAACGATTATTTTACTTACTCCTACCCAGAGCATGCATAATGAAAAAGGGAAAAAAAGATGGAGCAGAAGCTCCAGTGATTGTGACTGTGTGGACTGTGAATCGGAGACATGTTCAACTAGATACAAATGATGATTTTAATGATGCTACCTGAAGATATTGTTAAGTAAACGCTCAGTGAATGTGTGTAATTATACGCAGGAGGAAAGTTTTCATATTGGCAGATGATATGTAACCTCCCATTCCTTTGATAATCATCTGCCATGCATACAAATCCTTTGTCTTTGTTCTTAAAATACAGCCAGATTGGCTATCTCGGGTTCTGTCAACAATATGTTTAACAAGCATATTTAAGCTTGTTTCGACGAAACACGTTCAATGTGCTGTCATATGCCACCAAAACAATAACATGTCTTATTTCTGGACTAAATGATATAGTGCCATCAAATGATTTGTTACTGAAACTGTAAGTAAATACTCTAAACATTGTTAGAATCACATTTGTTGATCAATACAAGCATTACAATTCCAGTTAAAAAGCTGTGGTGGTACAACAGGTCAGGTTGCATACCAGGCTACAACCTTGGTTGGAGTCGAGCCTGTCAACTTTCAAGTAATCTTTGCTTTCTCTCTCCTGTCTATAATATTACATTATGTTCCACACATTTATCTAAAAAAGCAGCTGAACACCTTACGAGCACCTGTATTTGAGCTTGCTGGAAGGGTTCCACGCCAGAAAAATATAACAATTCAATGGTTCAATTCAATTTAATTCAATTTATTTTTGTATAGCCCAAAATCACAAATTACAAATTTGCCTCAGAGGGCTTTACAATATGTACACATTTGACATCCTCTTGTCCCGGAACCCTCACATCGGAACTGTGGTTGGCAATGGTTGGTTCAATGGTTGGCTGATAGACAAATTTGCTATGAAGCTGTTAGTCATCACCTAAATTTAAGTAGTTGCAGAATCAGTCAATGCTGTATGACGAGGTGTTGTGCAATATTAATAAGGAAAGCAGAGTTCCTCGTTTCAAATACATGTTTTCAAATGAAAACTGAACAGCACAGAATTAGGCTGTCAATCTAATTTCAATAAATGATAATAATCAGTTTGCTTATAATCCAAACTGAAGCTCATAATTCCCACAGGGGTTTGCTTACAAACACTTATACGAGTTTAATTATGGTGTTATATGGAATCTCTTGGAGTTTAACCACACATAATGGAACGAATCATGCAGTCAAAACACTCCAATCTTTTGTTAAAGGCAAACTGTAAAAAACAGTCTTACAGAAACATGTGATGCGCAGCCCTGGATGCATTTTGCCCCATGATCACTTTATCAGGGTATCTGGAAAATGTGTATACCAGCTGCCCCGCTGTGCAGTATGAAAATCCAATAAGAGATGCCTTCAGTGCTAAACCCAACATTTCAATTCACCCAAACAAATCACTCAAGTAATCACTCATTTACGGAGCTTGCAGATTTATCAATAACAGCCTAATACTGCCACACAAGCCAAGAGGTCAAACCTCTGTCACTGCAAGTGTATTGTCTCCCCCCCGATTTTCTAAATCTAGAGTCATATTGTCCCGCTGTTATCAATAACTGACTCGACACTCGCTTTGACACCTACACAGTGGACACGATGGCTACACGCCATTCTGAGAAGCGATTAAGCTCGTCTTTGGGAGAGCCGCGGTGACATCATTGGTGGTTCAAAAGCCGCCTCTAAACTCAAAAAGAGCATTAGAATGCATTTCATGCTCAGCTCACTGAAAAGTGCAGAGCTGAAATTTACACCTTATTTGATGTCCGTCTCCCTGCTGTTAATTGGTAAAAGGATCCCTGACCCTTTTGATCTCCCCCACAATCCCCTAAATGCCCAAGTCTGCTAAACTGTTCGGCAGGAGATATACCCTGCAGTTGCCCAGCAATGTAAAGACTCTCTCTCTCTCTCTCTCTCTCTCTCTCTTCCACTGCCCCCCTTTGCTTTTTTTTCTTCTTTTTCTTACTCCATCCTTTTCGGCTTTCTTGCCTTTGGTTTACGTCCAGGCTGTGGAGAAATAAGAGATGACAGTTGTTACAGATATGCCAGTTTAATTACTTGTCAGCTTATAGTCCATATCTCTGCTGCCCAACGCTGAAGCTTAACTTTTTCTAGTAGCTTAAAGCATGACCAGCCTCCAGTGCTTTAGTATTTAGCCATAAAACCCAGGAAATCTGAAAGATAAAAAAAAAAAAACCACGAACAGCTTTTCTAATTTTATGGGGGAAGAGTGGGCAGTTTTCTGTCACTGTTGGAATTGGCTTTCTCTCTCTGTTCCCCTCTGTGCAACAGTGACAGAAGAAGAGGGGCAAAGAGAGGGAATCTTGTAGAGAATGAAATTACATCACATGAAGGGGTGCATTGGTGTAGGATAAGCAGAATGTTTCTTATGGCTTGTGTGCCACTGTTGACACTTTTAAGTCGGTTTGCAAATTGATAGATGTGCTCGAGCCTTTCCTTTTCTTTCTTTCTTTTGGAGGAGGGCCATCCCAGACACTCAAATCCAGTTAAGGTAGTTGGAAAACACAGCTGCTTATTTTGCAAGCCTCTCTACATTGGCCATGGTGACTGTAGGTGGCTGGTGTCTGCAGGTGTATATGAAGTGTGCTTATGAAATGTAACACTTATAGAAAATGGGGATTTAAACACATTACAATAATAGCAATAGATTTTTAAAAAGTAGAAAAAAAAAGTGAGGATTCAGATGTGAATCATGACAGAATATTATGTTGGTATGTTAGGGACATAAAGGATGTATTTGCTGTTGTCATATTTAATTAACATATTAATCACATTAATGCAGTGATTAAACCGTAGATTAAATTATGATACCTGTGCTCGGAGGCAAGGCCAATTGATTGTGTTAGAAATGTAATCAGCAGCTCTCTTCAAAGCCATTTTCATGTGTGGAGCCTTTCCAGACTCCAGGAAGATGGTGTGTGTGTGTGTGTGTGTGTGTGTGTGTGTGACATATTCATCACACATTCAACATACCTCAACACCTTAGCAGTTAATTGTTTTAGTGCATCATCATTTTCTGTTTCTTCCTGTCTTTGCAGCAGCAACAATGAACTGGACCATCCCAACTATATTAGAAAAAAACTAAACAAAATACTCATCAAATACAACCCAAAGCCTCTTCGTATTTAAAAAAAAATGTAATACAATTGGAGCAACCTAACACTTGACTAAGAATGATAATTGTAATTGTCAAACATTGTTATACATTTGCTTTGGGTGTCATGCTATTACACATTAAGGTAGCACAGCCAGCAGTTAGAGGTTTTTTTTGTATGTAACAATTGTACAGAGCCACGCGGGGACAGGGATGGATGGCAGCGAGCAAAAAGAGCAGCAGAGTTTTGGACACACGCCTGCTTCGGGCCCATTGAGGGTTCCCTCAGTGTTTATCCCTGGCTTTCGACTCCCACCATGATACATACTTTTCATTGAAGCAAAACAGATTATTTGTCACCATAGTTTCACCATTGCTTAGTTTTACAGCAAAGCATAAACTTTTTAAAGTGTGTGTGTGTACGTGTGTATGTGTGTGCGTGTGTGTGTGTGCGTGCATGCGTCGGTGTTTATAAACCCTTCTTCTGGAATAGAAAATAATAATAACAGATTACCTGTTATTTTCATCATTGATGATCACATTGTTTGTGCCTGGCAGAAGCTTTGTGTCTCTACATAGTCAATCTCTGTGGAATCTAAGAGCTTTCTCTCATGACTATGCAATGTTTTTAGACTATCATGTCCATGATATAAATCTGTTGCAGGGTATGAAACAGGTTTATGTTGGAGGCAAAGGATCTGTTTGTAGGAATGCACCAACATACTACTCATGTGAATTGTGTCATGCTTTACATTGGACTGTTATTAGAATTGCAGGGAAATGCTGCAATGAACATTTTATTCTAAAATGAAAGATGTAAGTAATGTACAACTGCTCATTGGACAATATTCCTTGACCAGAATCTACTGAGCAAAGCCTCTTCCACTGTCCCACAAACACCCGTCACACTTTATGTATTACATTGTCACATTACCCTCATGCTTCATTCTACCTTCACTGTGCTGTAGCTACTTCAGTGTTAGCCTACAAATCGTGCTGATGATCATCCTGCATCGCTGAGCAGTAAGGTTTTTATACATAGTAGTAATGGCATTATTTTATGGCCATCATTTCAATGGGTTTTAGAATGGATCATAAAGCAAAACAGTTTGCAGTTCTCTCACAGACCCTCCGCTTCATAATGAAAAGCCAAGATCAGCTGACTGCTAACTCTATTTACAAGCTCACATAATTCCATTGTGGCAGCGCTATCAGAGTAAATACTCTTAGCCCAGTGATGCATACCCCCGTATAAAATGAAAGCAAGATGAGATAGAGGTCACATGACTGCAGAAACACCTTTTAAAACACTTAATGTGCTTTTGCTGATGTCCGAAGCATGTAGGTTATTACCACAGTTGTGTGAAAGCTAATTAACGGATAATTTGAATGATATCCAAGATGCCCGTCTCACACAGTCGGTGGCTTTGACCTTCGCAGTCCTGATCATTCCTCACCGTGAGCCACTGTTTTTTTTTGTTTTCGCCAGGGCGGGCCATCATCAGTATGATGTCTGCTTATTATGTGTGATCGGACTAAAATTGAAATTCTGCCTTGAAGGGCAATATTAAAAGGGGTAGTCATCTGTGGAGACTGGTAAGCCATAAGTCTAATATTACAATTGAATGTGAAAGCTTTATCATTCCTCATATATTTCATAAAAATTAAGATGCTTCAAGAAAAAATAAATATATTACTCTCCTCTAATACAGACAACTTCGTTCAGGCAAAGCATTGATTCAATTACACATCTTTAAGATACCATAGTCATTTAAAAAATCTAATTTCTGAACAATGTAGTGTTGCATCTAATGAACATCAGTGCAAACAACGTGGAGCCTGTGCTAATAAATCTAATGGAGATATAAAAAAGACAGTACCCAATAAATTGAGACTGGAGCACACTTTTCAGGGATTTTCTTTCTCTTTCCAGTGAGTGAGCGAGTGAGAGGGGGCACCGGTAAGGGGATATCTTTTAATATCGCTTCAAGCCAAGATATCCCATTTAGACATCGTTCAAACAGTTATTAACAGTATTGATTTATGTTTGAGTGATTGGAAGCCAGGGGAGGGAGATGAAGTCAACCGACGTGACCTCTCGCCTGGGGATGGAAACTGCCTGACACAGATCACGGCTGTCTCACATGTGAAACTGCTCCTGACTGTGACATCTTAGATTACTGGATACGGGCTACAGTTTGATAACTGTGTGTATGATATTGAACTCGTCTTCACACTGCTTTCAAAACACATTGCTCTTTGTTGAAATATATCTGCTGTCACTGCATTCACAGAGGCATTTTGAGACAAAGAATATGATTGTCTAACTTTAACCAGAACTGGGACATAAACACTATGTTTTATGATACACACTGTGAGTCTATTTTTTATTTCTTGGCAAAGTTGACTGCGTGATAGAAGGCAGTACTTTGGATAGTTTTTAGTGCAGCAATAAGCTAAATATGATGTTCAGGACACAATCTGTGCCAGCTGATGATGATAATCCCTTCTAATGTGTATATAGTGATGACAACATTCATATGCAGTGCTGTAGTTAAAATGAGAGGAATCAATTGGAAATCAGCTAATTTGTTTTCTCTTTACTTAGCTGAGACAGACAGCTGGCAGTATGCTTATCTAATAGAAAATTCAATATATATTTTTTGGGGCATTTACCCCATATTTCCTTTTTGGTTTACATCTATATCCCATTAACTCAACTGGAGGAGCTTAGCATACCAAATCTGTTCTTAATTATTTCTTATAAATTCCTCAGAACCTCCCCCGGATTTGTAGCGTTGCCCACCCGAAATATGTGTGGAGTTAGCTAAAAACAGCACAATAGAAGATCATCTATTTCAAAGGCGGAACTGAGCTGTTAGAGATCATAAAACATTAGTGCGGCATGTCATTAGGTTATTACAGGCTTATCCAGTAATTATATTAAGTGCATTACCATGCAACCATTTAAAGAAAGAACCAGTTTCCAGAAATAGGATTTTACAGCCCTCGCATGACTTGCCCTGAGCAATCAGCCACAGGACAAAATTTCAATTAAATGTCTGGGGAACTAGATGGAGTTTGTAAACAAGGAATACAAAAGGTTTCTTTGTCTTAGAACAGTAGCTTTGGACATTTCACAATTCCACCGTGTACGCCTAATATATATATATATATATATATATATTATTACATTATTATTGTTTTAAGTCTTTTAGCTATCCCAAATCCAGACTGCTGTTAATGTTTTAACAAACCCCTTTTAAGGTTAAGTCAGACATGCTTGTTTGAATGGATTCTAAGGGGACAATAGGACTACAATAATTTGTTTTGGTATATGAATTAAAAAGTACTACTTTGTTTTCACAATCTTTCATTGCAGCTACCACATGATACGTTTGCTTGCAGACATAAAGGGACAAAATTAAGTGATGTAGTTTACATCTCTAAAAAGGAATATGCATGCAGTAGAACTAATTGGAAGTTGATGTCTCAGACTGAAATAGCTTGTTCCTTTCCATCTCCAAACAAGTGGCGTTTCAGGCAGCAGTGTGCACTCTCCACAAGTTACTGAGCTTGCTGATTGAAAAAAAGTTTCTTTTAAGAAATCAAACCCAGCCTCGGAATTCTCAACGGTCAAAAGGTTAAGCGTTTGATCCAAGCACAGAGATGCTTTGAGGGAGAGAGAGAAAAATATATTGTTAAATGAATACATGTTTGCATTTCAACCTTACCTTTCTGCACAGCACACACCCTTTGAAGTCTTGTTTGTTCGGAAACACTCCCATCTCATTGACTCCAGGAAATTCCCCCACCGTACTAGCGCCTAGATTAGAGGTAGTAATCCAAACTAACCCCAGAAATTCAAAGAACAGGCTCAAAACTAATATTTGAGCTCATGTCTCACAAGTGAGCCTATTGTTAGTTTGTGACTCATAAAAACGTGTGCTGTCATCTTGAATCTGCTTATGATAGATAGAGCGATGCATAACTGCTGATCTTTTGCAAACATGGCGAACGCTGCCTCAAAGAAGTCTCATATCATGCTCGACATGACTGCAGTTGTGTGCTTTGGCCATCGGTGATGCTTGTTGCGAGGTTTAATAATGCACTTATTTATATGTTTAGCCTCACATGAACAATACACACACATTAACAGTATGCACTCACAGACCACACAGTTCTTCCTGTGTGTGGTGTGTGTGTGTGTGTGTGTGTGTGTGTGTGTGTGTGTGTGTTTCACATGGCTGGCCTCAGTTTCGAGGTCGGGGAGGAAATCGGAGAGGGAGCTTACATTCGCCGGAGCCCGCAGAAGATGATTCCAGATAATTCCTCGGTACGCCGCTGTCAGAGGAGGCCATGATGAATGAAAGGGCTCCAGTGGGCCTCACTGTTTATTTAGACCTCTTGTTTCTGACACAGTTTCCACACAAAGAACCAGCGCTGAAGTGCCTCAGTATTAAAACATAACCTTACCAGACTACAATCAGCCACCAGGGGTTTTCACTCCCCCCTTTTTCCTAATCCAACAGAAAAGCCTGATTGTTCTCCATTGTGGAATTTGGGACTGAGACCTGTTCAGGACCAGCAGTGAGGGGCAGCCGACTGTGGAAGGCTTTCCAGTACATTAGGAGTATATGAAAGAGCAACTGACCAGGCTTAGATTGATATGGCTGTGTCTGCACAGGACAACATATGGGAAAGCAGTAATCCTCTCTCTGAGCTGGAACTGTGGGTATTTTTCTTGGGGATTTGAGTATAGGAGAGACAAATATGGATTGCCCTGCAGTCCTGGAAATGGTGCAGACAGATGCTGGTACTTTGCGGATGCGTGTCCTGATAAATAATTGTTTCCTATCTTTCCTTTCACATCCTCGCTGGCTGAGAACTGTATCGTAGTGCACTTGTAACACTTTTGCTCTGAATGTAGAAGGCATGTAAAACATTGCTTCTTTCCCTTATAGGCATACTATATTGCTGTTTTCCTCTTTGTAAGCGGCATGCACATTTATAGCATGCTTTCTTTTTCTAGTGCGCCATTTCAGGTTCATCTTGTCATGGCTCCTTCCAAGCATATGTCAAACCTCCAATGTTTTATTGTCTGCTGAGATCATGACAAATCAACATTTTGGAGTAGTACTGGAATCATGCAAAAAGTAAACAGCAGGTCTATTCAAGATCACAACCATGCTGAAAGCGACTTAATGCAAGATGCACATGCTGTGCCTTAAGATATTGAGTTTGTGCTTTGTTTTCACTCCAAAATCACAAATGTGATGGAGATAGATGGGAGGACTGCCGATTCTGTCTGCAATAAAAACAACTGAATAGATGTGATGCATCGCTCTGTTTTAAATGCATCAAAGAGACCTTTCATTGAAAAAAGGTTTTGTTGACAAGCTCAATTCCATTGCAGAATAAATGATGAGGAATGGCAAAAAAAAAATGCGATCAACTCACCATGAATATGCATATGCAAAAAGCCAGAATATGACTCCAAATCGCTTTTCATGGGGGGTAGGGGGGGGGGGGGGGGGTTGCACATTTCTCTCCCGTTTATTAATTCCAAATCCTATTCATGGCAAAAGAATGGAGGTGAGTATAATTGTGTATTTTGTCAAATGTGATCAAATTAAACTGGAAGCGGAATGAATTCTCCGTATTTGTATGCTGGTTTTTCAGAAGTGCTGTCCTGGTTTTAAATCCCCAAGTCTCAAGTGGGCACATCACAAAACCAACACAGTTTGGCAGCAGGCTGGCAGTCTTTGCTCGTATGAGGCCCAGAATTTAATGAGCATGAATAATGAATACTACTCAACATGTTGGTGACTGAGTAGGCTGCCAGTTATTAGGTCAATGAAGGCGCTGTTTAGCAGGGAACGCTCACTGTCTTGCTGAATGATGGACTCCCACCATCCTACACACTGGAAATAACTTTTGTAATGCGGCATATCAGCAGATGGCGACGGACACGTCTCACTAATTTCAACAGAATCCTGTCCATGGTATCTGTAAAGACATTATGGTCCTAATGATGTGAGCCGTGGATTGATACTGTTTAAGTATTGTAGCATTTTAAGTAAGTAACAAGCTGAATATAATAACGAACTATCCACTAACAAGCTGCACAGATGCTTACACTTCGCATTACACCTCTTAAAATCAACTGCTGATTTTCCAGCTCTGCTATCTAAATGATTGTCTCATTCTGCTCAACTTCATGGTTTACATTGTTGAATTTTCATAGGAAAACATTATTTATGTTGGTTCTGTCTAGCACTGATCCAAATATACTGTATTTTGCCCCACTCAAAAAAACATTAGTCCATCCTCTGTCTGTTACTGCAGTGAAGCGTGTTATATGAGTTGTAAAGTACACGTTACCTAGAACAACCTGGTATATACCAAATTCCAATGCAGGGAGGTGCTTGTATTACCCTGCAGCTACAACTCCCTTGCAATCCTATGCTATACTTGCAGAGGACTTAAAGGATAAAGGGTAGGGCGAGAGCAAGAGAGAAGTCAAAAGAGAGGATCCAGCAGTAGCAGAGTGGCAAGAGAGCATGCAGATCAAATGCTCCAAATCTGTCAATCAAAACAGCTGTCATCTAAACAACCACTGCGTCGAACAATCTGATGATTAATTATTGAGGATCTCCGTCTTTGTTGCTTTCTCATACCTTCTCCCTCTCTGTCTGTCTCAGTGTCCCTTCCCTCACTTCTTTCCGTTCCCAAAGATTAGACACAGGCTCCAACATGAAAGCTGCCGACCTGTGTTTGGGTCTGTCACGAGTGATTTCGCTGCTGGTGCTGTGCCCCCACTCTTTATCGGGATATCCTTTCTCTCTCTCTCTCTCTCTCCATGTCTGTCCTTCCTATCTTCCCACCCTCTGTTGCTATGGCACCTGCCAGGTCGCCACAGGGACCCTCATATCTCCACTCATCCGCCTGCTCAACCCCAGTGTCGATTCTATCCAACCCAGCTTCATGTCAGAGAAAAGCAGGAGTAAGACCCCTCGCTGTTTAACACTCCAGAAGTTAACTGAGGTCTCTCTCCCTCCTCCCTCTTTCTCTCCCAAAAAGAAACCTTATTTTCTCCAGGGGAAATATAAAAGAGAACATTTATGAAATATTGAAAGAAAGGTAATTGTTGTTTTTATAGAAATATGGATCATTTTAATCTGTTGTGCCTTCCGTTTTAGCCTCATCTGAATCACTTCCAAAGTCCCATTCTGTTTGTTAACACCTATTTAGTTATCCATTGGTTTTGAAGCCACATAAAATAACAACATTTTTGAAGGATTAGCTTCTTTAGATTAATTATCATGATACATATATTCCATGTATAATTCTCAGTGTAAAAGTTGATGAGGATATGTACTGTATGTATGTACTACTGCAAAAAGCCTTAACTTCAAAGAACAGGTGTCTGAAAATAAAACACAAATATGACACAATTTCTTAAGTCAGAATACAATTCCTCACATTAAAGTTTAAATTCCAATGTGATCTAAAACTCTGCTGACATCGAGAGAATTCTGAGACCGATGAGCAACTCTAGTAGTGTAATGTCACTAAGCAAGTATGTATTATGCTTGAGCAAAATCTGAAGGCACATTATGTTTTCATTACAATATTAGCTACCTAACGCTTGTGCTTCACATTTTAGCAAGACATACTGTACTTTTTAACTTCAGTACACTTTGTACACAGCTTTGGTTACTATTTTTTATATTATCATTTTACAAAATATGTTTCTTGTTTCATGTGTGTTATAGATTAATTTGATAGATTAAACTACTTAACAGTTTATACATTTGCTAAAATTTGCTCTAATTTAACCACTTATAGCAATGAATTAGGAGTTACACATTAAAGGTTCAATATAATGAACCAGTAATTAAATAATATGACGCTCAAAGGGGCAATTCTTCTGTATAATGAAAACGTTTACATTTTTGTATTACTTCTGTAATTTTACTTGTATCTGACATTTTTTCCACCCTTGGCTAACTCACAATGGCTAATGTAATTTAAATGTTTTCTGTAAACGAGGGGGAGGACATTTTGCCAAGTGTGAGGTGGTTAAAAGACAGGATTGTGTTATTGTTAGTCAGGTAGCGCAACATAAAAAAGTAATCCGCATAGTTGGGGCTGCCATGTCTTTCAGACGACATCCTGTGATTAACATGACGCTGTGGGCCCCAGTGCATCCCATCCAGGTATCAGGCCCTTTTCCTGTCTCAGGCCATATGTTTCTGCTATTTCTGTCAGTAAATTCCCATTTACAACAACCACTGCTGGCTGTTTACAGAAGTTTAAGCACCTCTGATACATTCCTGCTTATGTTTGCATGCTTTTCAGCCCCATAGATAATACATGAGCTTGCTTGCTTGTTTTTTAACAAAGGGGAGATGCTGCCATATGCATGGAAGAATAAACGAAGACCTAAACTGACAGCACCATCTGCCAAACATAGTTGACGTCAAGAGAATGGCCCCTGCTCAACATTTTGCCCTACTCTCAGGAGGATGCCACATTGTCATCAGTGCTAATACTAAATATTAATAATTTGTTGACCCCAAAGTGTTTAGAAATCACTGATGCAGACACATCTTGTCCTTCTGAATGGCATATGCAGATGTCAGGTGAGCACCACCGGACTGTGCTGTTGTGCCAATGTGTGTGTGTGTATGAGTGAGCGTGTGGTGTTTTCCAGGAGCTCAGAGACTAGACAACTTCCACCAGGACTGTCATGAATATTACATCGTTCTACATACCCACATAGCTCCTCCTCTCTCTCACATGTGCTCTCTGTCTCTCTCTCTCCCTCAATTCAATTCAAGAAAACTTTGCTTGATTGGAATGAATGTTTAGAAACAGTATTGCCAAAGCATCAAAAATATGAAACATACAATAACATTTCTTTCTCTCTCTCTCTCTCTCTCTCTCTCTCTCACACACACTATTTAAATACAAATGATAATATAAAGTTATTGCACATGAAAATACCTCTATACTGTATCAGCCCAATGTTTAAAAAGTAGTGACATCCGTAATCATCCTGATCTTGATGGACTCCTCAGACCTGACATGTCTCTCCAGACACTATGCATTTCACCTTGGCATCTGCTGTGATCGCTTCTGTTTTCCTCCCATACGTCTTTATTAGTTCGTAACTGATGGGGACACCGCGGGATGTCACTTGATGAGATGCACCATGTCGGTGAGACTGATTTATTCCCAGCATTTGCTCTGCGGCCGTGCCAACTGACCCAGTCCAACCCGCTCCCACGCCAGCCCTCCACACACTCACACCCTAACATCTTGGAGAGCTCTGCTTACCCTCAGAATAGGACCCATCCCACCAAGGTGCAGTAACTTAATATGTTAAACATTCCCTGAGTCATTTCACAGATATCCGATTGAATTTCGCCTGAGATGCGAGTTGATAATGCATTGAGTGATTCTGCATGCTGTCAGCATAAGGCGGTTTCTGCTGACGTTTTGACCATGAGTTATAGCAGTACGAACAACCAGACACTTTTGCCTTAATCCTCAGATCACAAGTCGGTTCATATGAACAGCAAGTTTCAGATGTTTGACAGAATATAGTGGATAGCAAGGCTTATAATGTGGAGTAGACAGCTAGTATCAAGCTTAGATCATGTTGTAAACATCTGATGAGTGCTGTTTTCACCTTTAAACAGTGACAGTAAATGGTGCAAAACATTTTTTTTATAATTGACAAAAGACTCCATATTTTATATTATTTATTAGTTTCATTATTTATTTTTAAGTTTTTTTTTCAAAGCGGATATTCTGTATGTTGACATTTTGCACTTTATTTCTACAGGGCCACCAATCAGCTGCCACTGTGATTTGTGTGCTACAATTATTATCTGCAATTTCTTAAAAATGTACACAATAACCATACATTTGAATTTGAGGACATTTAAGTCACACCACAGTTATTGACCAGAATTATGTTGACATTTTGACAAGTAGGTGAAGTTCTGTTTTTTATCTTATATCATTTTATTATTTTTTTTTTCACTTTGGGTTCATTTTGCTGAGGGTATCAGTGCCATACAAGCGCTGGTTGATGAGTTCAGTTTGGCAGGAAACCTTGGCTGTCACTGTTCAGGAAGCAACAGCTCTATTACCAAGCTAACATAAGAGTTCTGGGCGTTTATACAGTCCACCCATTGATTGCAGCGACTCACAGGGCTGAAATGTATTTGTTGGCAGGCAGCAGTGGCAGAAACAAAAGCATGGGTGGGTGTCAGCTTTTAATTGTAACTGTCTTGCAGAATGGGTGTTGTTTTAATATCCTGTATAGATTTTTATGTAATACACTTACTTGTGCAAGGCAGCCTCGAGCAAGAATCAATTCAGCCCAAAGGATCCCGCCCCCTACCTTTTTGTTAAAAGCCAATCTTGTTTTAATGATGCATGAAGAAATATTCAAGCATTGACATTTCACTGTCAGGTTTCTTTAGAAAAATCAATTAAGATAATACAGCTTTGACCCAGTTATCCAGTTAATGCTTATTAGGGATGTAATATGATTTACTGTCAGCATTTATAATTCTTTGCATCTCATCCCATTAGCCCTGTGACTGTTTCATAGAGCGCCGAACAACGGTCACTTCTAGGAAACTACAGTCTCTAGGAGCTGATAAAATGGAGTGGGAAGGAATAATGACATTGATTGGGATTGGTGGGCAGGTTAAATGCTAGCCCCTGAGGCATTCTCTCTCTTTCTCTCTCTGTCTCCTTCTGTCTTTTCTTCTTCCGCCAACCACAACGTGATGGAGTGCCGAATACTGCCATGCTGCAAAATTACACATTTTTCAGAATCATAGAAATCCAACAGGGACATTTATTGTAATTTATCGGCGTTACCTTAGTTATCTATGTTGGCTTCATGTCATGCCAAGATATTTAGCCCTGGAAATTTAGTGGATTCACTAAATCTTCCCCCACTGTCCCTGACACTATGTGCTGCAGAACCATGGTTGTAAAAATAACATTGTCAGAAGTTTAAATGTATAAGTTCTGCATGCATTGTATTTATCTTGACCTGGATATGCATATATTTGCAAAGACAAGTGGTGGAACGTAACTAAATACATTTTATCAAGCTCTGTACAATTTTGAGATACCACGTGGACTTCCAACTTCTACTCTCGTATACATTTCAGGGGCAAGTGTTGTACTATTTACTCCACTGCAATAATTTGATTTATATATATATATATATATATATATGTATATATATATATATATTAATCAAATTATGTTGTAGTTATTTTGCAGATTCAGATCATTAATACAATATATATTCCACAAAACGTAGGTGCAAATATGCAAGCTACCCAGCAGATAAAGAATAAGTAGTTTCAATATGTCCCGCCTCTCCCAGCTTCAATGTTTAAGTGATTCAAATTAATATATAAATAATTAGGATCCAAAGATATAAATAAGTTATTTTGCAATTGGCCATTCTGCATCAGCAGTACTTTTACTTTTGCGAATTTAAGTATACGTATTTTAATTCCAATACTTTTGTGCTTTTAATCAGGAAACATTTTGGAAAACTCTTACATGTGACAGAGTATTTATTTTCTACTTTTACTTGAGAACAAGATCTGAGTAGTAAGATTGAACTTTAGGATTCGATTTCACATGCAAAGAATTGAAGTCAAACTGAAACGAACCACCAACTGACCAAAAACTATCATCCAAAAAATAAATATTCTGCTAAATCAGCACCACTGTGCACAGCTGGAACAAAAAAACACTGAGTCCCGTGTGACACTGTCGAAGATCACTGATGTCACCGTAACAGAAAATGTTAAACCTGTTTTACATTGTTAAATGCTTTTATTCCCTGCTTGAAGTGCCAACATTCTGTGTTGTAAGAATTAATTGTCGTGTTGGAAGGAGAAAGTCAGGCTTTGAGTCACTGTTTCTGAACTCTGCTCAACTTTATGGCATTTCAAAGCTGTCAACAGTGAACCTAGAGAGCCGCAATGTCACTGCTCTCAACATTAAAGGAACGGCACGGCTCTGACGTCTGGGGCAATGTGTGCGCTGATATTCATTCACAAGGTTTTTCTTTACTGCTTAACGTAAACATATACATTTAATTAAGCTGCATCTCTATAGTTCATGTGGTAGCATGCAAAAAAACAAGTGTGCATGGTGTGGCATTATGTATTCATTTTAGAGCATTTGTCGTAATGTACACTAACATAAGTGCAGGCCAAACTGTGTATCTAGTGTTTTAGTGTCCGCAGTGTGTGTGTGTGCGTGTGTTCTTCAATTCAGTGCAGCTAATGTCTGTACTGCCTGGTGCCTGCATCATCTGTCTTGAGGTCAGGAGTTAAGTGACACTGTCTTACTCTGCCCTTTAAAAAATATTCTGAGCGAAGGAGGAAACCCTAAATGAGGGCTGTCAGCTTAAAATTAAAATGTGCCTCAGAGGAATTTTAATTCAATCCAATTTTGTGACGAAGATGGCACAGTCAAAAAGAATCCACCCAGTGTTTACCTTGTTATAATATGTGTTCAAATCTGTATATAACACCTATAACATAGCTATTGTAGGTCACAAAGCAATTTGTTTTGTCAATATGAAGGAGATATACAGCAGAGGACTGTATAGCCTACAAAGCTGCTGCTAATTGTGGTGTTTTAGAGACAAAACAAAAGCAAAAAAGCTGTGGCAAAGTGTACAAAGGGGTGCCTGTTGTTCTCATTTAAGATACACAAACTCAATTACAATGCTTACAACCAAGGAATATGAAACTTGCATATTTACTCAACCTGTGTGAGTGAATCTCTAAACATCCTCTGCTTTAAACTAACTCCTGTTTCACTGCTGCTTTGTCTTTTGCTTTACTTCTGCAGTTATAATCCAAAAAAGCCCACATCCTAGCTACCTAAATGCATATCAGCAATTCACTGACACAAAGGCATCATCTGCCTGTGTGTACAGAGCAGCAGCAGTAGCCACTTTGGATCCTGAATCTCAATGGGCTCATAGTGCCTCCGACGCCCATCTGTTCCAAGCCAGCCAGTGAGCCACTAAGCAGCAAACTTTGATCCCCATGTAGATTTTTTTCCAAACCCATCCGGATTTGCCTGCCCCTTAAGAGCCATTGTGAGGATGCCCCCAAGTACAAATTCTAGATTCATTATGAGTGTGGGCGGCCACCTTTGTATTCCCCAAAGCACAGATGTATGCAGACAACATATTGCTATTTGGTAGCATAAAAGCCAAAGCCTATTGTTCATTGTTGGTTCATATATCACAAGTAGCTCTCTAATGCAGAAAGAGCGGAGCACATGCCAGGAAATACTTGTCTTTAACAATAACCATTAAAGATGTACTTTTCTTTTTAGCAGCACTCATGCTTGACCTTAACACCTATTTGTTTAATCTTTTCATGGTGGTTTAGTAGGAGAAAGCTTCAATGAGACTGTTGTTTAATTCACAGATTACTACATACTTGCATTACATTTTACGTTTGATCTTTAATTATTGTTTATTGTGCATGCTCATATTTTTTCATTAAAACTCATTCACTGTGATACACAGGTGATATGTTCATAATACATTCATGAGCAACTGCGAAATATAATATTACCAGGTTTTTATTATTAAAATGATTATGATAATAATAATAATAACAATAATACTATTATTATTATTATTGTTATTATATGTGCAGTACATACAATTCCTTAAACACTGAAAACATCTGCATTATTGTTTTTTCATTCACTGATACCGACACAAAAAACTAACTATGAAAAAAAAATGCTATTACAAATACAAACAAATACAATAATTTAAAAGATCTTATAGTTCAAATGGTAATCTTTTTTTCAGTTATTTTTAGCTGTCCGTTTGGGGAGATGTTTGTATACTGTCCTTTGCAAAAATGGAAGAAAAAATGCTCTAACTTATCATATAGAAAAAGGTTGGCCAAAAGGTAACAGGCAGGATTTATTCTAATATCACATAATTATGAAGCAACACGTTGACTGATGAAAAAGGGAAAAAAAAGCCTGAATGCTGACACCTCCACATTTTTTTATTCTCGTTTTTAGAGACATGGCAGCGACATTAGCATTGGTCATTAGTGGCAGACACATCCGAGGAGTGTCGAATACAGAGGCTCATACGCGGACCCTATTTGGTTACCTGTGTGACAGGCTTGTTCAGGACACCAGAAACAGCTGTCCTGGCCTGTGTGAGCCAAAATAATTAGGCCTGTCATCTCAGTGCTCTGATTTCCCCTTCAGCCCGCTCCACAAAATGCTAATATTTTGCTTTCATTGTCACATTCACCTTGACACGGATATTGCCTTGGCGCATAACTGGATGAGATGACTCTAAATTTGCATTGTTCGTTCTAATAAATTTGCTTCCTCTGTACCTCGTGGCAGGACCCATCAGATAAAGTCTCCCGGAGTGTCATCAATCATGGCCCAGGCTGACAGACGGCTTTAGCCTTCATTTGTTACATAGAGGAACATGCTTAATTATTTGTACTGTAATTAGTTGGGAAAATGTCAGGAAATGTCAACTCTCTGTTCACTGTGGAAGGGCTCTGCTTGAAAGCCACAATGACTGAAGTGTCATTAATGCCACGTAACAAGACGAGGATCAGCTGGGGGAAAAGAGAAGGAGGGGGGGGGGGGGGCTTCTTAGAATGTAATCATGGAGAGAGTTAGAGGGAGACACAAATCAGCGGCGCTAGCTAGCATGATGGGCATCTTATTAGCCAAGCAGCCAGCCAGCTGCTTTTTTTCAACCACATCTTGTTTCCCTCCGCTTTTCTCACAGTGGCACGAAATAAAGGCAGCAAGTGGGAAAAGAAATGAAGTCAAGTAAACAATTCCGGCTTCCCACTCGCTGTCAAACCGGTCGTACTTTGCTATGTTATATTGCCTGTCATAAACAGGCATTATGCCAAATACAAAAACAATGGAGAGGCTTCTCGCTTGAGCCCTCCTTGCTAAAGCAGAACTTTTACATTGCAATTAATAGCAAGTCAAACTGTACCCACATAGATGTTATCTCTTAAGTAGTTAACAGGGTGATTATCTGTCAACACAATAACAGCTTTGGTCTTTTCCCCTGAAGCCAAGCCCATAATTTCATCACATTTCGATCCTTTAATTATACTAAATAATTATTTATTGCAAAATTAGAGGACAAAGTCATTAAATAACCTTCACAGCATATTATATCACTGCTAATTATTGCATTCAGCTGCTAGCATCTGTGAAATACATATTTTAGTGCCTATTTGTTTTAGCGACAATTGGCTAATGTGTGTGGACAGGCCACTTGAGCACTTATCCAAAAGGCAAGGTAATTTACACTTGTTTGAAAAGGGGGGAGGGGACACAGGGAAAAGGGAAATAGGAATCCCATAAGGGACATCTTTTGTTTTGGAGGAAAATATGTAGTATTATGAGGTCCCGAGGGGGTTTCAGTGGCCATTCGTCTTTTCAAGGCCTCGCAGTGGGAGTGTGGCAGAGCAAGGCTCAGCCTGCTACCTTGCCCACCGACAGGCACTGATGGTCATCCAAGAAGCTCCTTAATTAGCCTGCAATCTGGCAACGACCCGTGTTCCTGAGATGTGGCAGCCCTGTTTAAATATGATGCCAGATGCAGTCCCACCTTCAGCATGTCATCTCATTGTCCTAGGAAGCCACAGGGAAAGAGAGAAAAGGAGGGCGAGAGCACAACATCCCACAACGCAGCATGTGGTGTGGGACATTGTGCTTATTGTGCTGTGCTTATTCTCCTTTTCTTCATTTCTGTTTTGCTTTGTGTCTTTCAGCGAGCACCCTTCGCCTTGCTCTGACACACCCAACTGAGAAGGAGATATTGGAGGAGACCTGAAGTGACCTCTACCTTGAGAAGGGCTGCAATTTAGGTTTAAAGATTCAACCCAAAGTATTACAAAGTCAGTCTTAGAGGAGGACACTGGAGTTAATTGTATGCAGACAGATATGCATGTGCACGTAGCAGCCAAACAGGCTGAGTATTTGGCATGAGTATTTGGATCATCTGTGTTTTATCCGTCACATAGTCTATGAAGTTTCATTAACAAATTTAAGATTATGAATGTTACACGTGCATATGCATGCCATCAAATAGATCCCTCACTGTACTTAGGCGTGTTTCTCCAACTCAGACCACTTTTTTTGGCTGACTCTATGTGAATAAAGAATCTAAAACTGGAAAACCATACTCAGAAAACCCATTAAATTCAACCGAGTTTGACCTCCTTTTATACAGACACACTGTTGTACTTTATATTAGACTAATCTGCGATTCAATGTGTAGAGCAAGAGCAGGCATTATCTAAAACGGTGTAAACATGTCCCAGAGCCCTCTAAGATTCCCTTCTTATAATAGTTTTATTTCAGAACATATAAATACTGGATATGCTGTAATAATAACAGCAGCCTCTGTTCAGCGTGTTTGCTCATGTGCCTCCTCTCGGATTTAGGCCGTCACAGCACACAACTTTGTGTTGCTGCGCTTATAGTAAATGTGGATAATCTCAGAGGACCGAGGACTTTTTTCAGACTGTATAGTCAGTACAGCTCTTTCATGCCATATATATAGCCTTTCCTCTAATGCAGTGGAATCACTGAAGTCCACTCACAGTTCATCTGCTTTACAGATCTGAGCTTGTGATTTAACAAATATGTGCTGTTAGAGATTAAGTGGCAATGCAATTGTAGTATATAAAATGTGTGTAATGCATAATATTGGGTAATGTCTGGGTACTTAGTAGTACAGTGTGACATTTTTGATATTTTTGGTTCAACTGCAATTTAATGACCAAACTATTCTTAATAACATATGCCCACACCTTATTTGGTGTTCTTATTTGTTCTTTCATTCACCACATTGTGTTGAATATCACCTTTTCTTTTACAGATATCTATGTAAATTGCCCATGAGTCAATTAAATGCCAAGTTTATCTCTTGAAAGCTCATTCGTTTGTTGCTGCCTTTATGTAGAGGGAAGATAATCTAATCAATTTTCAGAAAATAAAAAAGCAGAAACAAAAAAAGAGAGGTGGGGGATTGCCCATAACATTAAGGAACATTGAAAAATATCCAATTGTGTGAGCAAATGTAAAATGCCAAAGCCTCTTAGAACATTGTACGTCTTTATTCAGTGATACATTATCATGCATATTTCATATGGGGAGATTACTAAAACGGAATTGTGTGTCTTTCTGTTGTATGTCTTTATAATTACACCTTGAAGCCATTGCTGCATTTTTTTCCTCCCTTTTTCCTCCATATTCATGAAAAGCAGACTTGTAATTTGATAAAGAGACGCTTGTGTTCTCAACTTCATTCAAAGGCATCATGGCGCTGTATTAAAGTGGGCATCTGTGTTCTCGCGGCATTAATCTCTTCAAGCACATTCCAGCTGCTGTGATGTGCGAGAGGGAGATAAGTCTTAAACAGTCTAAAGCTAAGCAAACCAGACAACTCTATTATTGGCTTCATAATTGCTTAATTAAACTTTTGTCACTAATCATTATGAGGGCAATAGAGCTGTTATACAGGCTTTCTGTCGAGCAGGAAAAAAAATCAATAAACTGTGTTGGGGAGCTGATCCCCCCGACGTCACTCTCTCTCTCTCTCTTTCTCTCTCTCTCTCTCTCCCTCCCTCCCTCACTCTTTTTGTCCTCCGCAAATGAAATTCATTGCTGCCGGTTAGTGATCTGTAGGTCTGGAGCTCGACTGATATGAGCTGCCATCACCATTTGAATTGAGGGGTATTCAGTAGCACATGAATATGAACAAATGGCAAACATAAATCTCTTGCATGAAGTACACCTTCTATCCCTTTATTATGGAACAATTGACCCATCTAAAATGAATTCTAATGCCAGGGAAAGCATTTAGATTTAAATTACACCGTGGGTCCTCTGGACCTGAGAGATGACGGCATAAAAAAGATTAATATGCTAATTATTTTTTTTCCCTCCCCTCTCTTTATTCCTCTTTTCGACATTTGCGTAGGGTTATTGTGAGCCTTGTAAATAAGATGACTGTTTTGTCAAGGAATGACTGTGAGGTTCCCTTACGTAAAGTATGCTTTAGATCACTGACATGCATCTAGCCATGGCATTATCTTTATTGTTTTTTTATTAGCTAGTTTTTTCACCTTCTTGAAGCACTTCATAAAATGTGTGTTCAGAAGCGTGTGCTCAATATGCAAATAAGTATTCTCTCACTGCTGACCCAGAAAGTCCATCAGATGCAAACAGAACATGATGCAGACCCCCCCCCCCCCCCCCCCCACTCTATCTCTCTCTATGGGAAATGTTTAGTGTCCCTCCAGAGCAGTCAGAAGCACCCTTAGATGGGCCATTACAGGGGCCACTGTTCATTCCAAGGTTCTGCCAAACGATCACAGTTTAAATTATGTTGTCTTTCATATCCTTTAATTGGCCTGGCTTTGAAAAAACAACTTTTAGCTTTGAATGTGTTGCCATAGGCAGCCAATTGGCAAGAGCGCAATAGGGGCAAAAGCCTCATTTCATAATTTGTAGGCACTTTAAAGTTGGCTAAGCCTCTGCGGCAAATTGAAAAGTGTCCAAAATGTAAGAAGGGAAAAAGGCTTTTTGACTGTGCATCACCATGAGAATACTTGACGACAAGGTGCAATATGTGCCTTATCTTGCAATTATTGCAAGCATTATGTATTGGGAAACCTCAAGTGACTTACACGCCGTTATCGTGGTTTTTATTTGACATAGAACCTGGACCAACTTGTATTGTTACATGAGCGTCTTAAGTCAAACAAAGTTACTCCATTGGTCTTTAACAAGTGGTGACAACAGAAGCAGTTCCTTGTCTTCTTATCCAAACATCACACTTAGCTGTAAGTAATGCAAAGTTGCATCATCCTCTGGAATGTTATGTTTTAGCAAGATTGGACCTGACTGATATTGGGAAACAGAGCAAAGTGTGTTTGCTATTCTGAATATTTAGTAACAACATCAGTAAAAGAGATGAGCCATGTGCGAGCAAGACCGATCTGGTGGCACTTCATCAAATATATTTTTCGGGCAAGAAACACTTTACATCCAAGAAGGTATCAAGCTTTACTCTTGGCATCTGTCTAAATTCAAACGTGATCCGTTTCACATGGTACAACAAGGACTATGTTCCACTCAGGCAAACTGACAGTAGGGGCCAGACTGCATCTACAGTTACAGCCTTCGTTGAATACATCATTTTACACTTTTGTTGTACTGCCTTCACACTGTTACTCCATCCCTAATATGAATTGTTGTATTCGATTATTAACCAAGATATGGGAAAACAACGTAAGTACAAACAACTTCATGTGTAGTCTCTTAATACATGTCCAAACAATATAGAATGTCTCTTTTTGTAAAGATGAGGAAATTGACCTAGTATCCAAAATGTTCTGGAAAACAATCACAAACTGAAATAAATAAATAATGGTGTAGCTTTTAATGACTTTACTCTGGAACACCAATTATTGTATTGCAAAACGCGTAATGGGAAATATTAATTCTAACAAACTGGAAAGAAAAAATTGTCCTTGGTTGGCCAAAAACTTAAACAAATATAATCTAATAAATTAACTTCTGTTGCATAATGAATGGCATTGCTTTCTGCATCTCAGCTGAGAGTGAGCGACTGTGTTAATGAATTGCTTCGAAAGCATCTGAAGACAGACTTAATTACAGAGCCCACAGTTCTTGCATTATTATGCCATATATCCCCAGCTGAAAACAATCCGGCAGCTAGATAAACAAATTTCATGGCAGGCTTTATGGCACTACTTTCTGGCCAACCATTGATACCAGTGTTTATTCGCAGGGCTGCGTGAAGCGTGGCAGGCATGGAAATGTGGCATTAAAAGTGAAATCCTTCATTTTCATCTCATTAAAAAAAGAAAAGCAAAGTGAGTAGAATGCAAATACACAACCATGAGCATGTATGATACTTACAAGTCTTCCATACTCCCACCAACAGTTCATTATGTGGTGAAGTGAACGAATGAGGAAAGCTGGAGGTGGTGCGTTAGTACACTTTACATGGTGACTGATTCAAATTGTTGGTTTCTGGAGTCAATTAACTAGAAATTGTTAGATGATGGTGTATTGGTCTCAGTTATTGCAATTGCCTTGTTTGATTTAAATACATTTTCAAATGTACAGGTAGTTTTCAGATCGTAACATAACTAACATAACTACCATCTTGGCTATGTGGCTTTTTCTTCTTGTTTCATACTAGGGCATTGTGTGTTTGTGTGTGTGTGTGTGTGTGTGTGTGTGTGTGCTTGTTTGCAGCTGTGATCCTTTGGGCACAATGTGCTACCCTTTGTGGTCGCACATACTCACACACGCACATAAACACAAGCATGACAAGACACCTCCTTTCCTTTTTGTGTGTTTATGTGTGTAACAGTGGCGACAGTGCCCACGCCCTGGGGCCCCGCCATGTCTTCTTACACCTCTCATTTTCAGTCTGGGGACTTCAGCCCTTGTGCAAATATCTGCTTTTGACTCAAATAATATAACGAGTCTGTATTTTACACAAATCCTACAAAATTATAGGGGAATAAAAGTCCAGAGGAAGGACAGAAGTATATGTTCCTTTCTTTTACTTATGGTCCTGAACTGCATATTATCCTGCAAACAACTTTTGTAGATATTCTTTCATCTGTCCTGTGCTCTGAATGGTGACTTTTATGAAAAAAGTAACACGATGACAGGATTAGTTAAAGCTTGAATGTTGATATGGTTGACATTTATTGTTTTGATATCCTTAATATAAAAAAATAATATATTCATTCATATCTTTTATTTAGCATGAATACATTTTTCTCAGATCATATTTTATTTAGCTCTACCTGAGATTTGATTAACAGCACACTATTGCAGCAGACTCTTAAATTATTAGTTATTATTTTTCTTTTGTGCTACAGTACATTACCTTAAGTCAAACAGTGTGTTGTCTTAAAATGTAAAGGACAGCAGTATGTGACACTTTAAAGTACACACACACAAGAGGAAATCGTTTAATAGCACGTTTGTTTCACCCAAATCCTTAAGCATTCTCCAAAAAAAAAAAAAAAGAAGCTCACACAATAATGAAACATATAATTGCCACCTTCTCAGCTCACAAAGGTATACCCAGGTTTCCAGCTTGATAGAAGTAGCCCGGTCAATTAAAATAATTATAGTATTTCTGTGATAACTGCAAGGTCTGGGTATTTTAGAACATTTATGGATTTGCAGTTGCACATAATTGGAGCTGTGAAGTCCAATTCCTGCTTTTCTTTCAAAGTGACTGATTATATGGAAGAGCACACAGTCATTTGGTGAGTGTAAGTTTTGTTACAGCATTTCTTAGTCTGTGGGTGAGCAAACATGGATCACATGGTCTGCATGTGGTGGTCAAACGGATGTGTTCCATGATGACATTGCAAATTGCAGGTATTTTTACAGTTTGGAGTCATATATACACACATATACTATATACACATATACACACATACACACATCTATTATACACATATACACACACATACATATATATATATACATATATATATATATATATATATATATATATATATACAGTTTGATAATTCATCATCACTGTCATTCCCATTAAATCCATTACCACCTCCACTGTGATTCTCATAAATTGTCATCTTGTTTATGTTAATGATCGCCAACCGATCACACTTTTACTGCCTCAGCATTCCTTCGACAACCAACACAACCCTAGTCCCACCACAACCAGCCTGGCCCAAGGCCTGGCTCACTGTTCAGCTATTAGCGCCAGCGGCAAGCCAACTATAACACTAGCCATAGTTGGAGTGATAGCCCCAATTCAGTGTGGGGTCAGCGACTCAGCCATATTGTTAAGATGATTGTTCTGCCAGCCTTCTGTCATGGCTGATGTGGCTGGAGCGCTTAGCTTGGTAGCGGCTGCCTGGCTCTTCGTTGCCTGGAAAGCGGCTTTGCTGTAGGCAGCTTCGAGGCTTTAAAACCCTTATTGTCTATCTTTCCCTCGGCTAGTCCTTTTCCTCCCTCTGCTCCCTCCGTAGGATGGTCTGGAGTCATAGGCAGAAAGAGAGAGGGAGGCAGAGAGAGAAGGAAGGAGAACGGAGCCAAGCACATTCAAGGGCCTGGTCCAAAGTATCATGATCAGCATAGGCTTTCACGGCAGCTATTGCCTGCATCCCGCAGCATTGTTCAGCCCCTTTCTCCCTGGCATTACTTTCGTTTGAACAGAATTTTGACACTGCAATAGGGAATTCTGCAGATTAAAAGGGACATATTTGGTACACTTCCTTTTGGCACTTTATAGCGTTAGGGGAAGGTGCACATTTTTAATCACGGCATTAAGTAGGAATGGGCAGCAGGTAGGTTATTTTTCTAGTGTTTATTCATATTCAAAATAGTACTCACTCCAAAAACTATACTATCCACCCATCAATCCATTCATCATTGCATATGTATGGCAGAAAAGGTGCTCTTAACACAATCATTTCTCAATTGGTTTCTTATTGATTAATTATAGTATGTGTACACACGTGCCATGCAGCTGTATGGTGCTGAATATCTTCTTCCGCAGATGAGACAGTTAAGGAAAGAATGACAGCATTAGCTGAGTTACAGCAGCAGGACTTTGTATGAGCAGCTTATTTTTTTGATCATGTGCGTAACATGCCTATTGTTCCTCTCTCTCTCTCTCTCTCTCTCTCTCTCTCTCTCTCTCTCTACTATCTTCTGTCCTTGCCCTCTGTATGAAAACACACCTTCCTCACTGTCAGAGCATCATTCTCATCCAGGTGTAGTTAACCCTTTCACATCCCTCACAAATTGAGTAAACCCCTGATACCTCCTCTTTGTGCTCAATGGAGCAAGCCGTCCTGGCAGCTAGGCTCAAAACGTGTTTGATTGCCCAAATATTTGTATGCCACCGTGTGTGTGTGTGTGTGTGTGTGTGTGTGCAAATGCTTAGATTCTTGGAGAGAGTGATTCATTTAGAGGCCCCTCTCCTCTCCTCAGCTGCTCCCTGCCTTCCCCAGTAATTAGCCTAGTGTGGCAGCCACCTCTCGCTGCTCAGTCTGGGAGAGACACTTGACACGGCAGACATCAGAGAGATTTTTCAGGAGGCTCTCCCGGCGCCCCAACAGCTCTTAATTAACCACTTAGGTATCCCCACTTGTTCCCCCGGCCGGCACTTTCCAAATGGTAAGGAGGTTCTGTGCCACGGATCTAAACACCGGGGGAAGCGTGCTATCAAAAGATCTGGGTAAATGAAGGCTTGTGTAAATTATTTTTAATGATTCCCTCCTGGCACATCATTATGTTTGTAGTTACACACAGGCACTTCTGAGACGGCTCATCTTCGCTAAGGTCATCAGCAGGACCAACTGTAACTAGCTGCTAGTCTGTAAATGGCTTATTAATTAGTGCTGTGGTTTTACATAGCTGTGAGCTCTGATATATAGTGCAGGGATCGTAATTGTGCGGAATCGAAAATGATGATGATGATGACGACGATAACCCATCTCCGGGCTATTTATGCAAATTGCCTTCTCATATTAGAAAATCATTACCTATCCAAACACTGCAACACTCAGCCTGTGTGAATTACAATGATGGATTTTATGATAATTGCGATTTAATTCCCCCCCTCTCCCTCTCTCTTTGTCTGTCTGGAGTTTGAAAATAATTTGGTCATTGTGAGTGCTATTAATTCTGTATTAGTTAAAGCTGAATGGATGGGTTTATTCAATTTCCTCTGAATTGAGATTTGTAAATCCTCATTTTGTGAAACAGAAAATCACTTGTTCATTTTTCTTGTTATTTTTTTTTTTTGCTGGATATTATTCAGGAATATCTGAAATTTTCATGTCCTCTCTTGATGGCTGGTTTTGCCAGTTAGTTGTAAACCATGCAGTTATTTAAATGCATACCAACACCTAATATTCTTAACATGTATGAGACATATTTCTGTAGGCATATATTTGTATACTTTCTATAAATCATAAATCACCATGTGCTAAAAATACTAAGAAATATAAAAATACTAAAATCTATTCTATTGAAATGTATACCAATCTGTCTTTTAAATCGTAAAAACAATGCAGAACAGAACAACACAACACAACAGAGAGACACTACAACAGGAGCCATCAACAAGTTCTGGAGAGCAGCAATTAATTTTAGGAGATTCAAGCTTCCCTGTCCAGTGCTGAGAGAGACTGGGTGGGTTGAATTTAATTATCTGCCAAGCTCTGCTCTAACAAGTGCTTTGTAGTTCAGCATTCAAATCGCACTGATAGTCTTCAGAGAGGCAAAGACAACTTAGCATTCATGAGGGGAGCAAATACTACAGCAGCCCCCCATAACCTTGATGAAATGTGCATTTCACCTGAGGCGATGAGAGGGGAACATAAAAACCCAGAATCATTACATTAAAACAGGTCAGTCTACAGCAGGCAAAGGGTATCATGCGACAAACTAAAGAACACGAAACATAAAATGTAGGCAGCTCTGTGGTTGTGCTTTTACACATGCCATGAGCGGGGGGGTCTCCCTGGCTCCACGTATCGGTTCACCCCATCCAGCAAATCCGGCTGCCTATGTCTCTCTGAGAGCCTGTTGGTATGCTGACAGTATCCGGGCTGCAATCAACATCTGCTAATTTCTGTCTATTAACCGTATTGTCGTAACACACGATCATGATGTTTTGTTTGTACGGCTGAACTGATACTTATGACCCTAATCCATCATCTGCTTGTCATATTTTTATGTGTTGTCTGTGCAGTTCCCTGCAGCCCAAAGCAAGCATATTACAAGGCCCTGTTTAAGTTATTGGCCAGCTGCTAGAGTCGTGCCCAACTGAAGAGGTCATTGTGTTTCCCTCTTTTTTTTTGTTTCGCTCCACTTTCCTTTCAGAATATCACATTGTAGCACAGTCAATGCCAAACATAATACAAACCGTATGTCCTGAGAAGCTATCGTTTACGTCCACTGTGCCTGAATATTTTAGCAGGCCCCATCTTCCCCACGAAGACAAGAGTGGTGGACACAATGAGGACTTTTTCTTTTCTTAAATCAATGCTGGTGTATGTATCCAAAAACAAAAAAAAACAATCATAACACAATTATTTCACAGCTTTGCTCCGTGTATTTATTGAACACGCAATATGTATTTACGAGCAGTGGCTGACAAACTTTGAATAGCATGGAAATCGTATTACAATGTCATATTATAACGCCACTAGAAACAAAGAAGGCAAATGCTCTGACCTATAGTTTGTGAAGATTTATGTTATGCAGCTGCTCCAATTTCAACGTCATAAATGCTCAACGGTTTCTCAATAAACATATCTTTATTAGAGTTCAAATGTTCTGCCTGTCATGATGTAATGTCACGCAGTTTGCGGCAACGGTCAGGAAACAACTGCGATTTAAAATACGGACAGTGATAGCGCATGATTTAACACTGCAGGGAGATACAGGGTTAACCTTTCAACTATATATATATATATACTTTTGCATGTGCAGTATTAGTCCATTCTTGTTGTATAGTTCAACAGGAGTATCACTTCACAACATAACAAAGCAGTAATGTGGTGCCTAATTTAACAGAGAATAGTAATTTCTGTACCGTTTCATTATATCTGCTCTTTTATTTATTAACATTTCTCAGCAATGATGTTCATTCGCATGAAGACATATTGCTCAATATAATACCCATTGTATAGTGAAATTGAGAAATGTATAAGTGAAAGCCACATCTATGATAAATGTTATTGTTTCAGGGTTTCTGCCCATTGTGAGATGAACGGGCTGAGAGCCTCCGCCCATTGTGTAATGAATGGCCTTAGAGTAAATGTCCTCTCGAGGACAGTCGATGCATATCACCGCAGACTGGAGAGCCTTCCCTTTTCCATGCTTGACACTGTGTTGATAGACACGGGCAGTATTTTCCCTTGTTAAGAAAGGGCCTTGTTTATTCTGTAGGTAACGATCCAAATCCAGCAGACATTTGCCCCACAGGAAGAGGTGCGCTCACTCAAGTTTGTCATTTCATTTCTACTGTGAAATCCATTAAGTCCACACACTGAGTTTTTTTTTTTTTTTTCATGCTTGTAAAGCATTTGTCGTTTGGCGGGATGAGCTGTAAGTATAATCTTCTTCCAAGTGCTGAAATGCATTTCAAATTACTTGATTAGATAATCTAAAAAGTTGAATCAGAATATGTTCTCTCTGCCTCTCTTGTTCCACTAATGCACAGAACAGAAAAGTACAGCAGAGACACATATGCAACATGGCAGTGTGTCTGGATTAGAGACCGTTGATGCCATATCCACAAGTATTTCTCTTGATAGCATTTGCTTCTCTAAGTAGGAAGGGGAGCTAGATTTTCACACATTTGCTCCCAGTTGGAGTGTTGTTTTTTGTTTGTTTTGTGTCCGTTTCCCCCTCTCCAGCAGATTTCTGGTCAGCCATGTGAAATTAATCGGAGAGAAAATAAACAGCGGAGCCCAACAACTAATACAGTTAATTGTCTCAGTGCTTTTCTGGCTGGCCGTTCACTAACAGCTGGTCGTACTGGCTCATGGCACCACTTCAGCCAGCCTTTGAGATAATAACTTTTGCATCTGCCAAAGAAGTGGCTGTTACTGCCCACAGAATTTACAACTCACAAGTGGAAACACAGACTCCAACAGAATTTTCTATGCACGGGTCTTTGAATTTTATTAATGTAATGCAAACACAGTCCTTCCAACACATTAAATTGTTGATGTTATGCGAATACACTCTGGAATTGCAGATCCTCATTAACATTATTTGCATGTTAATCTGCATCTTTTTAATTAGTGATATTATTTATGCACATAATTTCCACCCGGTGATGCCAAGTCGCAGGCACATTAATTAATCTACAGAGATGCCAAACTGTTTTTCCTCCACTTTTGTTTGTTTACACCGTGTTCTGGATTTAGGGGGAAGTTAGAGGGGGAAAAAACAACTAAAATGCCTAAAGATGAATAAAAGAAGAAAGACAAGATTAACTAAAAGTCCTTTTTGTTTTCATAATTCACATTGTAATATTAGCCAAATGTCACGTGTGTATTTTTTCTCCCCTCTTCCTCTCCTCTTCCCTCTGAGATCGGTTATTCAGTTACACTACCTTGATGTATTATTAAAATCCATAATGGACTCCTGAGGCTTCCGTTGCTTCTCTTCTTCATTTACAGAGTATAGTCAGTGTTATTCTAATCTCCCTACAACACCGTCATGCATAGGCAATGAGCCCCCAGCCCCAACCCCACCACCTACCTAGAAGCCCCCGTGAGATCATCCACCTCTATACACAACCACCAGATAAACACTCCAGCACGGCTCACAAAAAAGTCTGAAGATGAGACTCAGTGATGAGACTTCATGCAAAGCAAAGACCACAGTAGTCACTGTTGTTTCTGCTACATTGCTACAGACGGCTTTATCACAGAATCTAAATTATCCTGAGATATGCAAACTATCTATTTGAACAAAGTACCACCATGAATGCCCTGTAATTTAAAATATATTAACTGTGCTCAATATTTGATGGTACATGTTTGTTGTGATGGATTGCAAAGAGCTGTAAAATGCAAATACGCATCACTGCACGTGTTGTGTAAATGTCTGCAAGTTGGTTCCATGTAAATTGTTCTGTCGTTTTCAACGTTTCATAGCCATCTAAGCTTTGGGCTGGGTCAATTCAAGCATAAGTGTCTCAGAGTAGGTCAAACAGTTACTATAATGCATAGCAGACCTGTACGTTCTGTATGTGATGCAATGTGCAGCAAACGGTAGAGTCGCATAGTACCATACATTTTACCTTAAAGGGATAGTACAGGTGTAGTTCAAGTGGGTTTTTATGAAATACTTATTCATAGTCCGTGTATTACCTACAGTAGATGGAGGTCGGCATGCCCTCAGTTTTGTAAAGCTATGTAGACAACTGCTGTGGACGGGGGCAGCAGCCCAACGTATTTTAGCCCCCTAAAAGAAAGGCCAACTTGGTGCTGGTGCTCTTGTCTGTTTAACCCCACTTGAAAATACCCAAACTATCCCTTTAACACAGAAAATCACAATGCTGGAATGTGGCCTAGCTAATGACTAACTTGCTGTAAATTGGTGTCAGTTTTAATACAGAGAACATGTCCGTTTAGAATACACAAATGTTAATGTGAGCATTGTCATCATTCTACAGTGACCATTACAGTTTTCTGGTATCATTTTAATTGTAGTATATTTATATATTTACTGATCAGGGTAATGAATTACTTGACAAGTTTTAATTATACCTCTCTTTTTAGACTGTATGCACTAATTGTGTATTTTATTATGGTTGTTTTCTATGCCACCTTGCATATATGCCGTATATATGGATATTTTCATTTCATGTCTCACTTTTAATAAAACGCCTAATGATGTTCACATGGAAGCTATTAGCCGTTTGCTTTTCCAATATGTTTGAGAGCACAACAACAAACATACACACTAAGATACTTGTTCAATACATGTGTGAATGAGACTTTACTCCAACAAAGAAAGTGTGTGTGTTACTGCTCAGGATCCATTTGAAATGATTATAGTAATGACAATGACCTATATTAATTTCTATTAGAAATAAAGACTAATTAAGACTTAATTTCCTTAAGTGTTTCAGCATGGGAGTTGCGTTAAGCAGCTTTGTATACTGATATTGTAAAGGATATTAGTCTCATCCACTGCTGAACATGAATGCTGGATAGTAACACCAGGGTGCAATTACATAATGCAGACCCCCAGTCTTCTGCTTTGTTAGCCTGTTATTGGAGACTATCCAAAGAAGAAACAATCCATCCAACCCTAATAAACTGAAAGCACAACCACGATTAATGAGACATCCGACAGAGATAATTCCTTGAGGAGAACAAAGTCCCATTATCATTACACTGCTGGTTCATATACATGCTTTACTTAACTATAGTAATAAACTGAAGGATATCTTATAATCTAACCACAGAATCACATTCAGTAGTTTAGGGTTTTAGCATTAGTTTAAACAATGATTTATTATCCATTTTTCAGCACAAATCTGGTGTCAGCCACAACAGCCAAAGTAAAAGTTTCCCGTCCCACAACTATTTGGCATCCTCTGTAAATACTCTGTATTATCCCTCCAAATGTTGAGTGGTTATTTGTTTCAGGGCTATTTCTTTCACTCACTGACCAGCAAAACTGAATGTTCCTAAACAATCACATTTTGGGGAAAGGATAAATGTGTAGCGCTGCCAAACGTGCAACAGTGGTTTATCAGAGTGGGCTACAAAGGGTGCAGAAAGTTGGCTTCTAATGTACGATGTCCTGGAACAATGATTCATAGGTTGTATAGCATATGTGAGCAGAGATACTGTAGCAGAGGATGTCAAAACATGATATCCACAGTTGGATCAGTTTCACAATGACCATTAAATTATGGGTTGCATGGCTGTAACATTAAAATGTAATGTTTTATATCTGAGTTGTCTAGCAATGTTAACATGCCTTTTTTTTACAGTTTTAAACTATTGCACCCGTGATGTAAGAAATGTGAAAATGTTAACCTTTGTAAAAGCCTATTAAAGTGACAAGTTTGGCTCTTAGACATGAATAATTACCCTGATCAAATCTCATCTGAGTCACTCGATTTGTAACAGCTCCTCATCTTGCCAGTGCACACAGTTGTTCTGTTATGATAATACCAGGCCTAAGCTCTCAACTTCAGAAGCTGTCTTTTTTGTCCCGCCACTTTCTAAAGACAATGAAGTCAGTGACAGTGGTAAGGCAAATCCTTCTGAGGGGTTTGTCTGGAATTTACAAGCTTACAATGCATTGCCAGTGGCACAATTGATACCGCAGGTAATTTGGCATATCGTGTCCAGGAACCAGATCCTGAGGAGGGAATGATGAAGAAATTAAAAAAAAAAAATAGAGACGGCCAGAAAGGAGGAAATCTGGTGGGAAAAAGGGCAGACTAAAATCTTGGCATTCCAGTGGCCATTCACATGAAACTGATAAGTCTGAGAAGCCAAAAACCTCCCATTCGTCTTCCCCTCTGAGAGGCTGATGAAAGTGCCTTTTGTTTCTCAAACGTCTTTCTGTTATGTTAAATTGTGGAATAATTGATACGTGGTGAGGAAGTCTCATACTTACCTATGATCTGAACAGAGATTAAACATCAGCACAGGTGTTGTGAGATGGCAGTGCACAGGTGTTGTTTTTACTTTACTCTTTTAAATGAAGGTCGCTGCACATTTGTTGCAACAGCATTTTTACTCAAATTCAGTTTTCTATACCCTCCTGGTGAACATTAGGCATCTCAACATGATTTAATACATCATCAAACTCTTAACATTTTAAAAATCCTCCAAAGTTTGAATAATAGCTATTTAAAAAGCGATACCAATGAAATGGCATTCCACAGACCTCACTTTGTCCAGTCTCAATTTGTAATTATTGCAGACAATTATGTGAGGAAGTGATATCTCCCCCTTTGAGCGAAGCCGAGCGGTTTAAGATTTCTGCGCCCAGTCTTGTTGCAGTCATTATGGCACTGCACATCAAGATGTCCCCTTGACCCCAGTGACAGACTGAGCACTAGCCCCCACATTATATTCTACAGGCTTGATTTCCCATGTCAGGGGAGGACCCTAAATGGATTTTTAATCCTAAACTAACCATGCTGCATATTGCATATAGTGTTCAGGTGAAAAGTTCTCTCCACCACCCTATTATACTGGGGCAAGTTAGGTCTGTAACCTGAATCACTAGAAAAATAATGCACTAAGCCCCCAGTACTGTATGGGTGTTACACCGCAACAATGTGTTTCTTTCTTTCTGTTGATGCCACGGACTCCTCTTTGATGCGGCTCTGAAATGACTGAGCGCCACAGGCTATTTTCTCCCTGTTCAGGCAACTCAATAGCCAGTCTGTCTGGCCTGTTTGTTTTCAGCTAATTGCCTCAAGATCTAATAAGTTAGTGATGATGTACGTCGAGTCACCCGTGACCCCTGCCAAAAGAAATATTATGTCGCACTAAAACTCGCCCAGGGAAGGAGTAGGGTCCCTCTTTATTTCTAGCCTCCCAAGCTCCCGGTTTCAAATGTTTGGGTCAGTATATGTTGGAGTAAGGTCATGAGAGCCCTGTAATTACGATATTATGCAAGGCATTTAGGACAAGAATAGGGCAACTCAAGACCTGCCTAGCTCAGGACAGGGGCAGAGATGATGAGTGCAGTTTGCAGTTTAAGAGATGTTGCTTCATAAAAGAGAAAGAGAGCAATACCTTATTAAGGATATAAATATGGTCAGAAACAGTACTGGTTGGACACACGTTTCTCATTGGTTTCACAGGATTTTTTTCTTTGTCATGTGTGAAATGTATCAATTACTACTAAATCTAATCGCATACCTTTCCCTGTAAATCTATCAATTAATGTGTCCTTGCTCTAGTCTTATGAATAAAACTACAACTGAGGCGTGTGCTTGATTAACTGAACAATGTTGAAATGCAATAGCTGGGAGCAATAATGGCACACATTTACACACTCAAATTCAGCAATATCCTCTTAAAAATAATCCCTTATCAGTTAAAGTATCACCAAATCACTCATTCCAGGCCTTGGTCTGTTAGCATAAGGTTAAGTCTGTCTGTGACTTTTCTCGTTAACATTTGCTTGAATGTTATTACCAGAGAGATAATCTCTGTTGCCGTTACATAGACTATATTATGGTCCCTGTGCTATTATATCTAGTATTTCCATGGAATTATGTATGTGTGTATATATGGTAATCTGTTTGAACTTTTTAATGTATATATACCTTCCAAAACCGCCTAAATGAGTTTGATTTATGGCATTAGATATGGAGAGAGTATATGCAGTAAATCAATGCTTTAACTTAAAAGTTAAAACGACTTATGGAGCTATTGTTTATGAGAAGAAGAGATACTGGTGAGGATATCACTAAGGTTGCTGCACTGACCATGCGTGGCTCATGCATTTTGATTGCATATGTGGGAGTATTTATTTTTTTCCCTGGCGAAGTATCTATGATACCCCACCTCCTCTTCTTTTATTTTCTGAACGACAGACAGCAGTCCAAGCCAAAAAGCCATTTCGCCTGCATTAATACACAATGAATAATTTATAAATCCCAATTATTTGGTATCATTTATGCAAAGAGTGTCACACAAGGCATACATAAAGCATTAAAGATGGTTAACCCATAAAGGAATTGGAGACTAGGAGAAGAGTGGAAGGTCACACCTGAAAGTCAGGTTGTTTTTTCTCTCCTTCTCCAGTATCTCACTCATTGTCTCTGTTCATGTTATTTCGCACAAGGAAAACTAGCTCATTGACCCGCACATATTATTGTCCACAATACATGATATATATTGTACGGGTATAGCATCGGTGCTAATCCATTTCTGCATGATGTGACTGAATCATTGTTTTGTATGATACAGTAAATACATTTACAGGGAATAAATAAACATGATTTTCAATGGCAAAAGAAAAAGAACAGCAAATGACAGTCAAGCCAGAATGGAGACAAACAGCACAATAACATGTCAAACATCTTGTTTATAGACTTCTGCTTTCTGTATATTGTAGTGCTATGAATTCAAAATCACATTGCGTTGCTGGACTAACATAGTACTCCATTTTGCTGTGATCTCCTTATCTAAACAAATGCAATTACGGTTGGGTTAGCGATGGTGCTTCCCAGGAGATGGACCGTCCCCCCTTGTCACTGACTATCTCCCCCACTAATCCTGTCTTAGAAGGGTCTCTGTTAACAGGGATAAGGCATTGGCCTGGTATCCTAGGCTAGTAAGCTAAAGCTTATGTACAAAATGCTATTCAAGAGGCGCTGCCTGCAGCTATTGGAGCGGCGAAGATGTCCATATCATTCAGCCAGTCCAAATACGGAGGAATTTAGCCGTGGCTAAATCTTGGAGACTGACGTGGACATGTTCGCTGATAAGAAATGGGGGCCTATGCGGGAGTCTTATTTGGAATCAAATTGATGCGTTATAGAGTCTGGAACATGGAGATCTGGTTGTTTCCAATGATAAATCCATAAACTCTCCAGCAAACATGCCCCTACTGTTGAAATCCCTGCCGCTTTTCCAATGCTTTACTGTGCTACCAATCATGATCCTCGTTATACAGTATATATATATATATATTGCTATATAGAAGCAACTGTGTCAACTGAGCAGTAATTCTACTGTATTTCCACAGACATTTTCTCACTGACAGTCGAGCATTGTTTCGGCTTTTGTTATGTCTGTCATAGTGATCGAATAGTGTTATTATTTACAGCATCCTGTGGTAGTCTAATGCATCATTTCCAGGGTTTACAGTATATGTGGGCCTTTCTTTAACAGTTGGCTGAAAGTTAAACCATTACGAAGGGTCACATTATTGACCCCAACCTCTTATGGCAAGGAAAAGTGCTTGACACCAAACCTCAGTCAATTTACTCCTTCTGGTGTGAACAAAATACTTCTCAGTTTCACACATTTGGATGGATTAAGCTTTTAACACTTGGTGAAATCCAGCACTTATCCTACAAACACTTGTGAAGTGTATGTGACAGTGTGTCTATATTAAGTGTGACTGGGCAAGCTCCACAAGACCAGAAAAGGCAGCACATCTGTTCCTTGGCGTGATAACTTTGAACAATACTCACACACTCTGGTTTTCAATGACAAGAGGTCAGTAAGCAACCGGTTTCAAATTTTAAGAAAGGTTTCCTGCAACAGTCCCAACAGAAGTGCATTTGTGATGATGCAGCAAAAATCATCATATTACTTAAATCTGAGTGTTGAGAATACGTCTCTTCACTAAATGTAATCCCTGAGAGTATTTATGAGTTCAAAGTCATGTAAACTGATATTCCGAGCTCACTTCCCGTGTTGAAAGCAGTTTTTATGTACCACAACAATCAGGGGCAGCTTTGCATGTTTGTCACCCACATTCCTGCATATTTTATCACACGCTCTGAGCCACATTAATATCACACTCCCTTTGATGAGGGATGAAGCACAGACATTAGTGATACAGGGAGATACGGTGCATACGACATGCTGGCTGCATTTGTAGATATGTGACCTTCATTTGGGATTTCAGAGGGTTGATAAATAATAACAGGAAGGGTTAAGGGATTTGATATGCTCTTCAGTCTCACTGCTGCAGTCACCTGATGCAACAGTACATGCCACCTTGCCCTCGAGGAAATTAGAGAAGTCTGTCAGTCATCCATTGCTTCCTGCTGTTATGTCTAGATACATACAGACACACATATATACATATACACACACATTTAAATATAATTCTTCCATCCACCATGCTATACCACCAGAGCCCTAAGACATTTTCTTGATTGGTTTGGTGAAGATCCTTAAGATGTTCAACAGCGCAGAAAATTCATCATTGCAGATGTTTAGGCTCAGTGGCTTTAAAATCTTCCAGCAGAGACCCTGATTAAATAAACAGGCGTCCCATTGGGGCCTCATTTTATTACAGGTGCATACTTGTTACAGTATGGCCTATCATTAGTGTCAGTAATGTTGAGTATGTATTATTTGCTACTTGCATTAGAATAGTGGCTCACAGCCTTCCACTGCTTGCTACTAGCTGCATGTTGCATTAGTAATTCATGAATTGTCAATTACTTACTGTTGTACAGTTTAGTCACAGATAATAATGAAGATCCATTGTACGAATGAATCATGGCCACCTTGAAGCTAATTTTATTTTAATTTAGCCACCATCACTAAGCAATATTATGAGCATATTAAAACACAAATTATTATTATTACTGTTATTATTATTAGTTCGTTGTCGTGATTGATTGGCGTTCAACATGAATTTTATTTACATTTAATGTATACTTCAATGCTCAGTTTTAATATTTGAATATATAAAAGTGGAAACTGTATTGAGTTGCAAAACATCAGCAGTGAGGAAGGAGAAACTTTTGGAATTCAGGGGAGCAACTGATAATGCACAAATAGTGCAGACTTTGCTATCTGTTCGGTCTTTTTGCATAAATGGTTAACAGCTGCATGTTTTTATTTATGTATGTATCCAGGCTATATCATAGTGTACAGAGGACGGTATGTATGCTGACAAAGAAGTGCATGTAATCAACATGATATGTAAGCAAGTGACTTAGTTATGGACAGGTTTGCAGATGCATGAAAACATGTCTTCTGGGTAAATCTGCTCAAAATTAATTCTGAGTAGGAGTGTCATTTTTTAACTATTGAGCCAAGTCTTCACATCCATTGCATCTCTGCAACTGCCACATATCATTCCCTGTGTCAGGTGTAGAATGGGTTCAGTACTGTATATTGTGAGGACCAAATAGACATACTGGCTCACTCAGCTCTTTTCCCATTTCTACCAGTCTTAGCTCTGTGTCTTTATTGCCACAACGTTATTCTTAACTTTACAATTGGTTTCTTAAAAATGAATAAAGTATGCATCTCATGCTCAGTGGGATGGGTTTTTTACCAGTGTGCAGGCTGGTCACAGAACAGTGCTCTGTCATCACAATAAACCACGGATAGTGTTTGAATTAGTTTATTAGAAACTACAGAAAGGACTGCAGGTGCAATCGTGAAGTTTAAGTATAAAGGTTTAGGTATAAAGATGGTTGACTGATGGTTAACTGGTTGACTGAAATCAAAGCTCAGCAATATTCACATATGAATCAACTCAAATGTCCTCTGCCAAAACACAGAACCACTTTTCCAGTACTTCCTATGCTCCAAGTATTTCGTATGCTCTATTAGAAAGTCCCCATCTAAATTAAATCCATATTGACAAGCATCCTTTCCATCAAACCATACGTATAATCTCAATCTCATATGCTATGACTTTAGAGTTCAACAACCATATACAGTATTTGCACTGTTTTTGCAAGCAACTTAATTCACAGAGTCACCGAGGACCGCAATTTGTCTCGAGCTGATCCAGATTCCTGTGCCAGGCCAAAAGGCTTTAGCCTTTATATGGCCTCCTCACATCTCTCTCGCTCCCTTTCCATCTCTTGCTCTCTCTCTCTCCTCTGTGCTGTAAGAGTATTCCACATCTGACTGAGTTATTGCCTAGCTGTTAGTCTTTTGGCTGCCGTTCCTATTTGAGCTACAAAAAGACATGAGATTTGCATTACGCTCATTTCAGGCACTTGCCAAAATATTTCACATTAGTTTCAGCTGGATGTGTGAATTATTGTTCAAATTTCATGAGCTTAGTGATGCAAATAAAGGTCACATCAGAATTTCCAGATGTGCCTGTGTCAATGGACGGGAGCACATTTGGAAAACAAGGGTACCATTCAAAAGACAATGTGTTATGATTCTGACATACTAAACTCATCCGTCAAAGTGTTTTTAAATGGCCAGTGAGAAAGGCCGGATTTGAATTGGAATAGCCTCTGTCAAACCGCAGTTTATCCCTTGTGTTTACAACCCACAAAAAAAAGGTCACTGATATAAAAAAGCAAAGCACTCGAACCTGCTCAGAGCGGTGCCTTTTCTTTATCTCACCCCAGCATTCCAGCAGCGCTTGAGGGGTGTAGCAGGCAGCAAACTAGCCAGCAAGACACAGAGAGGAACGAGAGGGAGGCAGGCATAAAATCTGCATGCTGGAAGAAACAAGATGGACATAAAAGATGGACTAAATTGCAGAGAGGCCTTTTCTTGTCAAAGGCTAATGGAAACATTTCCACACAACACAGAGAGGGGAATGGAGGCTCCATTATCACAGCCGAGCAGACGGAGCTGGCAGCTATTCCAGAGAAGCGCTGAGATGTGCACACTGGCCCAGCTTAGCGCCCTCAGCCAGCCCCTCAGGCCTCCACCTGAATAATCTGTGTCAACAGGTTCCAAAATGCCCGGAAGAATCACATAAACAGAGACAGAGAAAGACACGTACAAAATAATTGTCGCTACATTTTGTTTCTGTCTCTCTCTCTCTCTCGCCCCCCCCCCCCTACATTTTTGTCTTTGCTTGAACCTTTTATTAGGTAACAGCAGCCCCCAACTCCTACAATTTCTGTTGAGTATTAAGGACTGTGTTGGTGGCTGGGGGAGTCTGCAGCAACAAAAAACAAGATGCAATAGTCTCTATGTCTTTTTCAAAACCAATTTAGGAGGATTCTAGGATATGTCACCATATTCCATTATTGTTTTGGTTAGCAATACCTTCTGTTTTGTCAACTTGCACTTGCCAAACCTGCACCAAAACCCAGCCAAAGCCCAGTCAAATATATCTACTGTTATTTATTTTCTCCCAGTATTTATTCTCCCACCCAAACCCGTGTCTCATGAGGCCCATGAGAGATTGATTTGGTGGTAGCATTTTCACTGACAATTCCTCAAGGCAGGGGGGCATTTGTGTGCTCCCTGTCACCCCACACGCCCCAAGGACCGAGCCTCACAGTCTGCTTGGGCCAAATCTGGATTTGTCGGTTACTGATAAGTAAACACACACAAACGCACACACAAAATGGAGATAAAAGCAGACGATGAAGGACAGGATGACTTTTCAAATCTCTGGCTGCCATTTCATAATGTCAGAAAGCACCACAGCGTACTCAACGATTGAACTGGATGCACTTTAATAAGACAAAAACCAGCAGATTATATAGGACTCCATAATCAAAAACAATCTGCATGCAAAATGGTAAACAACCAAGTTGAATAAGAGAAGAAGCCAATCTGATGACGTTCATCTCATCTGCCTATCTTCCACTGGAAGTCATCCATTTATAATAAGCCTAGCTGATAAATGTTTTAATAAACTTATTGCATAATTCATTTTTGGCAGGCCTAGTTTTAATTGACTTATTGCAGAATTGTACTGAAGATCAAAAGCCTGATTAAAGCAATGTATATATTAGTGCCCCGTGGTTTTCCCCCAACACCATGTTTCAAAAAACATCAGAGAAGAAGTGTGTTGTGAAATGTGATCAATTATTCACCAAAATAATTAATTAAGTGATTGATTAGTGGATTACTTTTGACAATGTTGATGTCAGAATTACTTCATGTTGACTGATGATGCACAGCAGCAAACCTGAAGGCCACCAAGATTGTGAAACAGTACTGAGCAGCATTTCACATAAACCGCTGTTAGCTTTCCCAAAATCTTCAGCAAACGACTTTAGTTTAAGCTAAACAGTGGTGGTTTCTAAATGATTTGCCTAACAAAATTGTAATTCCCCTATTCTTTTAAGAAGCAGCAAAGTTGGTAGATAAGACAGCATTCACACATCACGGCTATTTGACACCTAATTACACGGCTCTTAATAAGAGGTTCTTTCTCTGTGTGCCCTGAGTTGACACCGTCTCACAGCTATAATTATCTTGTCTCAGTATTTGACAGTGCATTGTTTAACCTACATACAGAGGGGATTCCGCATGCCTTCCGCAAGCTTTCGTAGAAACCGGTAGCTGTGCTGTTCTTATTAATCTTAGAAAAGACCATTACCTCATAGGATCAAAATTAACAGGTTTTGTTTATGTCTAACATGACCCTTTGTTCTGAACCCATTTAGAACCATTCAAAAGTGTTTGTGTCGCTGAGAGCTACAGAAAGATGAAGGATATTTTGGGGCAAAGCGATTTGTTTGTCAAATTGAATTATACATTTTTTTCTGCCACAGACATCTGACATTTTATTTTATTATTACCTTTCAAAAGTGATCCATGTTAATGGCCCTGAGCCTTATACATGCTGCAGATTCATATACATACAGAGATACGTATGATACACAGAATGTTAGAAATATGTTGGGGATTGACTGTTTTGATGAAATACATTGAAGTGAATCCAACCAAACTCTATAATTATTTGATGACTTCTTATGTTGAATCAATGCCAATTACTCAGGCGGACATGTGGATAAAGGGAAGCTGACGTGTTAGAGAGCATATTTAAGCTTAGAGACAGCTGAGACGCTAATTGCTACAAAAGGGGCTGCAACTTACTTTCAGAATATTAGACATATTTTGTCAGTTCTGTTCTTTAAACTCAAATGTTTTCATCTCTACCAACACATTTGTGACAGCCTGAACAGGGCGAGCATACCAACTTACATTATATATGTACAGTATGGCTTCTGAGAAGCATTAGTGTGGCACGGGGGCTGGAGGTGAGAGTAGCCTCTGTCTCTATATATTTGCATGTAGTTAGCTGGCTAGCTAGAATTTTAGCTCATAAATGAAGGGTCTGTGAACATTGTGGTGGCAGAATTTTGAGGTGCTGTGTGCACAGTCATCAAGGCAGAGCTAGCTGTTGATGGTCAGTCAATATCTCCAAACTGAAGGCTGGCTGCTTATGAAACCAAACATCTTGCTCTCTATTCCCACACCCTAAATAGGATCTGGGTGTGGAGGCTTGGAGTAAGGCACCTTTTGACGGAGCTGGTCTGAGTAATGGAAAGTAATGTTACAAGTAATGGAAAATAAATACTTCTGCTGTTAAGTAATTACAGTATGACTTTTTAAATAAGTAATAAGTATTTCTCAAATATTGTGCCCATCTCATGCATTTATATTTGACTGGAGCATAATGTTAGGGTTAATACTGTACATACATCTTTTGTATTTAATTTCAGTGAAAGTAGAAAAAGTATCTGCATCAAAATAAACTGTATGAACAAAAGTAAAAGCTTTATGAAGAATAGCTCATTTCAGTATAAAACACTGCTTTTAGACTACAATGTTTGATGCACTAATGTGTACATTACTCTTGTACTTAAGTACAGTACTTGAGTTAATATGATTACATTCCCTTATATTTCATTTCACTACTGGATTTTCATCATATTTCTTAAACATTGTTATGTCAAAGAAGGGAAAAATGTCATCCCACATAAAGTCAATCTTTGTTATTATTTAGCAAAAACATCATATTAATTCAAGCTACCAATGGAAATATATGACTCCATATATTAGAAAAAAAAACAATGCTTGATAGCTGTATTAGAAAATGGAGAATTTGCATTGCATTGGCTTTTCTGTTGACATTTGGCTTCCCTTCTTCTCTACACCTGCATACAACATATACAGCATGACACATCAAAGTGTGGGTTTCACCATCAAAGAGCAGCGAGAGTGCCACTTCTCCATGTCAGTGTTTGAGCAGCTATTGTATAACTTGTGTTTATCATTGAGTTATAGCATTAACGTTAAACACGATAACAAGTGTATCAGATCTGAATACTCACTCCTGTCTTATCCCGACACTCCCTGCTTATCTTTAATAAATATTACAGAGAGGTCATTCCTGGGCCATTCTACGCCAGCTCACAGTTTGCCAACAGTCTATTTTGTTATTTTCGCTACTGTGTCTACAAAATAGACCAACATAGCAAAAGTACAGTATGGACTATCAGGATGAGAAAATTAGAGAGCGGCCCCGGATTTTAGCAGGCTTAGCAATCACCTGTGACCTGCCACGTGCTAAGTCTGCAATGTCAAAACTGATGTAAACACCTTTATTTGTAAATACAACCGTGGTGCCTATTCTCTCAGAGGAAAGGTCATCCACTTTTAGCAGGTTGGGGCAGCCCCCGGGAAGAAGGCAAGTTATCAACAAAACCAATTTCTGCTCACTATATTAATGAGCCAGCTAGCGGTTCGGTGATGTAAGCCGACTATCTCACCATTACCCCTCACAGGTAAGGGACCAGGGACAATTTAATGCCAACTCATCTTTCTTGTTAACTCAAACACCCTTGCTAGACTTTCTTTTGTTATTTTGAACTGTTTCATCCTGTCTTTACTGGTGCTGACATGAATTTATAGTAAAGCTAAAGGTGCTGTGTGCCTGGGTTCCCTGATTCTTGATGCCAACACCCTCAATGTTACCCTATGTCGGAAGCTCTGGCCCGGGTGGACAGTAAACACTGGCCGGCGATGCTGTCTTGTGGGTAATGGAGTTCCCTATTACTAAGGTGAGTTGTTAAACCTGTCGGCAGGGGTAGAGGAGGCACGCAGGCCAACAGGTCAACCAAGGCAGAGGTTGAAAACAGGTTTGCAGTCAGGAGGGGTGACTGCAGAGCAGGCCACACAACCGGTTCCTAGCTTTTGTGAGCCTTCTCATGGCGCTGAACACGGAACACTCCGCATCATCTTCTGACGAGGTTATGTGAATGCTATCAAAAACAGGCCTGCTATCAAGCCTGTGGCTAAAGCTCTGAAGTGCATGTGGCATCTGAGCTGAACAACTGTCACATTGTTTGTTCAGTTCAGTCTTTTCTTGCCATGTAGCTTGCATATTACAACATTACTGTTTTGCCAATGAATAAAGCATTGGATCCAAGTTAGGCTAAAGCATAAAGGACACACAGCTTGTTTATTTTGAAATAATGGTTTGACCTTCCCCCAACAAAAGACATACGTGCTGGGGAGTGGATAGCTAGATAATGAGGAGAGAATGAAATTTTCTCTTTTGTCACTTGCAGCTAGTAATTGCCATGTAATGAAGTTAATGTTTTGTAGAATTTACAACCTTGTATTCATGGCCATGGTCTCTGCATTCGTTATTTCAGTTTTCTTCTTTTGTTTTCCAAAAGCACAAAGAGACAATATATTAAGGGTCATTACTTCCTTTTCTCTTTGTCTGTTTTGTTTGTCACCTTCTTTTCTGGCTTGCACTTTGTCCTCACTCTCTCTTAAAGCAGCAGTAAATATTCCACAAATCTAAACACTTGTTGAACATGCATACACACAATTGCTGTATACTTCTTATACTTACAGAACAAACCGACTTGAAATATTTTCAGTTGTTGACACTGTACACCAGATGAATTAGCCCTGCACAGATAAGAGGAGTCACTTCTGTTTTTATTTGACTGCTTACTTCATTTCAGTGCACCAAACTTCTCAAAACTTGTGCAAGTCAACTGCATATGTTGGATGTGTGCAGAAGAAAGAGAAAACAATAAAACAACAATAAAACAAATCATAAAGTCATGGCCCAAAGTGCAAGATGATAAATGCAACTATTGACACCAAATCAGACATTTGGCACACCAATACTGAGTATTTTCCTAGTTAATATGCATATGCTTATTTCCTTTCCTGTGTCTTTTTCTCTCATTTCTCACTGTCTTACTCCCTCCTTTCCTTACCCAACAAGTTTTCCTCAGTGGTAAGATGAGAGCGCCAACATTAAGCCCTGACCATAAACCCACCAGTGCCAAGTAAATTGAGAGTAGCAACTGCTGCAACAACAAATGACTCAGCCCATACCTCTCACTGAGTCACCCAACACATACACATAAACACTGACCCACAACTCACTTACATCTTGGCGGTGGATAGTCATGCAACCAAGTTTAGATAAGTAATTTTTGTATCTAAATCAATTTCTTAACCATTTTAACTCCTTCTTCTTCAGTGCGAGTGGAGGCATTCAACTATTTCTGTCGAAGTTACTAACATGTAAAACTGTCTTAGCTTGCTGTTTCAAACAAATGACAATGCACTATAAATACATACTTATTTTTATCGTTCACTCTTTGGTTGATGACATATGAGGAACAGTGCAAGAAAATATGGGTCTGTTGGTCTGTATAATTGCTGGAATGAAGACGATTCAGATCTTAATATTCAGGTACTTGTGTGCAGTGTGGGTGGATAATTCTGCACATGCATCACTACATGAAGTCTTTCTTTCTCTTTTAAACACACACACACACACACACACAAATATACACACACATACAGCGAGAGTCTCCTGGTGTATTGTTCTGACCTCGGGCCATCCTTCTTACACTGCAACTGACCTTTCGGTGCTCAAAGGAAAAACAGCAAGTGCTCTGAATGGCTCACACTACAACCTGCACAACACACACACATGCACTGCACACAACTGCATACAAACTGTCCTATGCTCATGCACCTGTTTTTTATTTTTTTTAAACACACTGAGGCATACACACACACAAACACTGACTAAAAGGCTACTGCTGGGTGCAAGAGGTCACTAGGGGTGAAATCGATGGCTGTAAAACCAAAGGTGATAAATGATTGGGTCCGGGGCCCACAGAAAAATTGCAAGACGGGAAAAATAGAAAAGAACAAAACAAGTTGCATCCCTCTCCCCTGCGCTCTATCTTTTGTTTTCTTATCGTAAATCTTAATACAGTTTCATTTGTGCGTGCAGGAACGGGAGTTACTGCAAGATACCAAAGCGTCTGTTAAGCGGAGCGGCAAATTCCATCCAAACTCTAATAGCTGTCTTTGTTTTTTCCTCCGAGATGAGAATACAATAGATTAGAATGAACTGTATGTGCTTTTTGCCAGGTGTTGTTATTGTTTAGATGCAATTAAGATGATAATCTCTCATCAATTTTGTGCGATTTAAGAAGGTGTACTTTCCACACTGACTTCCAATAAAATTCTCTCTCTCTCAGTGTGTGTGTATGTCTTGTCTAACTGTGTGTGTGTGCGCGTGTATATATAGATCTCTATGAGCCATGGGTGAGCTTACTTGTGGTCAGTGAGTGATCCCAAAATGAAGACCGGCTTTAATGTATGTCAAAACCTTTCACCTAAACAAAGATTTGTGCACATCTCTCTCTCTCTCTCTCGCCCTCTGTCTCTCACTCAATTTGTTTTTCCTCTGTCTTTTTCACTCTTTTCTCCCTTTCTCTTTACAGGCAGTTCAAGGGCAAAAAAGGCTGTCGCTAGTTTCTCCCCAGCAGATAACTAACTGGCTTCCTCACTCAAACACACTGCTTGATAATGGAATCATCTCTATTCAATTAGTGGTCTAACAGTCTTCTGTCTCGGCAGCGCACAACACACTCGCACACACACACACACTCCCCAGCCTTTTCTCTCTCCCAGCTTTAATGCAGCCAGACACCAGTAATGTTGACGATGGCAGTAGATGCTGATTGCTCCTCTTTTTCCTTCCTCTTATTCTCTCTCTGTCATTAATCAGCAATGAAGGAGAGAGAGGGAGAGAGACAGAGAGAGAGAGAGAGAGCAAAAAAAAAAGAGAGAGAGCTGCGGAGTTTGGTCGGTCAGCCGCACCAGAGTGAGTAATTAACTGGCATTAACTCATTAAACTGTCCCAGATGTGGCCATGAATATCTGAGTAGTGGGGAGACACAGAGGAGAAGAGAGAGAGAGTGAGAAGGAGTGAGAAAGTCCAGGCCCCCATGCATCGTGCTGACAGCAGAAGAAGACAGAGACTGTGGAAGAAAGACAATGTATGAGTAGAGTAGAGAGTGTGTGTGTGTGTGTGTGTGTGTGTATCTGTACACTGTATGTGTTCTCAGTCTCGCATGCATTGGGTAGAAATCCTTGTATCAAGGTGTGCATGTATGAGGAAAGAAAGGATGTGTGTGAGTGCTTCATAGGAAACACAGGCCTCACAGTGTGGATCATCCTGACTTATCCTGGGTGATTTATTTGTTATATCAAGCTGATTAAGATTTATTATCAACATGCCCGAGTTTAATCCCTCAGTGCCATCCTAATGAAAACAAAATACTGTCATACATTGTATAGCTTCATTGTTATGTCAGTGTGAAATGACAGTACATTTTATCTTATTGTATTTTGCTTTATATATATATATATATATATATAATTGTTATTATGATTTTTGATTGATTTCACAGAAAACCTCTGAGAGATAAACCCTGGGTGTTCCAGCTAAAGGAAGGCCTCTCTATTATCACTACACCGCCCTGCTGACGTAGAAAAAAAACAGACAACCAGGTTGATTACAAGGGCTGATTACACATCCAAAGAAGTTTGGATTTTGGGAATGGTTATTTACATTTCTGACAGTTTGAAGCATTCGGCTGAGTCAGACTTCTTTAAAAAAAAAAGTGTTTATACTGAACTCAATGGCTTCATCGTGATAAATTGTGGGTTTTAGATTAGCTTTGATGGCTTTATAGATGTAAGCTGCAAGCGAGAATAAAAAATAAGGTATTGCATAATACCACCAACCTGACTTTCTTTAGTATGTGTTTGTGTATTCATTTTGTCATTAGCATGTTTGATGTGTTTCAGTGTGTCTATCCCTCTGGGGCAAATATTTGAACTTCTTGAGGTTGAAGTGATTCACTTGCTGGAGTCTTATTGAAGCATAGAAAGTGGACACACGGCTTGAATGATAAGATAAGGAAGTTGTTCTATTTTTGCCAACATTAAAAACATATTCATGTACTTCAGGTGTTGTGTTCCTTACGGTAATAATACAATATAACTAACTTCAACACACATGGCACTCATTTTGAACCACATGTCTCTTTGGTACTGTCAACTATGCTATGTGTAAAAGTGATTGAATTGAAATGACTCACATTAACATTACAAATATAACAACTGGTTGTTAGGCAAGGTACAATATGTAAAACATGTGCTAGTGTAGGCGAAGGAACACCTGTGAAATCTGAGATGGCTGCTTGATAAATTGTCTTTCACAGCAATTGCTCAGGATTTTTTTCCACTGAAATTTGTTTTTAATTTTTTTTGTTCTGTTTACTGAGGTCCAATTTACTTGTTGTTATCTGTGCATTTAAAGATGTATTCATTTTAGCACAACATACAGAATAGGCCCCAAACAGGACCAGTGAATGCTAACTAAAAACTGAGGCAAATGATGAATAATATAATCTTGACTGTTGGTGAGTATTTACATTATTCCATTTCTCCGCAGCTATTGAACTAAAAGTATGTATTTCTTCTCTATACCACTTTGTCACAGCATTTTACTGTGCAGATGACCTTTGCTCCTTGATAGAAAAGAAAAGACGTTAAGTAGCTAACAGCGTCAGAATTAAATCACCTTGCTTACATAGTTGAAAAACTTAGGCCAGTGTCTGAAGAAACACAACAAAACAAAGAAACATTATTAATTTTGCTGCATGAGATCTGCTCCACAACAACTTCATTTGAATTTATCCAGTGTCAGGCAGTGAAAGAGAGAGAGAGAGAGAGAGAGGAGCGTTCATCTGAAATGATGCATGGCTGACACACCAGGAGTGATAAAAGTAATCACTCTAGATGCCATCTTTGGAGTGTGTGTGTGTGTGTGTGTGTATGTGTGTGTATTCATGCATGCAAAATTGCTTAAAGTGTGCATGCTTTTGTTGCAAGCTTATTCATTTCTGTGTGTGTGCAGCAATGTGTGCATACATTCCATGTGTATGCATGCTTAAATGTGTCTGTGTGTGTGTGTGTGTAGTCTGTCTACATGAGCGTGTGCTTGCATGTGTGCCTGTACCTTTTGTGTGTTTGACGGCGTCTTATTAAAGTGTCATTTAGAAAGACAGTTCTCAGAGTCTGGCCCCAGGCAGCCTGATAGATTGTAATCATGGACTAAATTACTACTTTCCCAAGTTGTAATCACAGGCTGTGTGTGTGTGTGTTTGTGTGTGTTTGTGTGAGGCAGACAGAGAACCTCATCATTGTTTGGCATGTGTCTGTTATGATTCAGGTGAATGTAACAATCTGCCTGATTGATTTACCACTCACTTTGTAACTCATCTGCGCCTCCACGCAGCCTTCACTCTCACAGGATTCAACAGGGCATTCTGCTTGTTCACAGGTTGGTATAAATGTTGGAAAATATTTAAGTTATTGCTTTACCTTTTAAAAAAAAAGTGTTTGTTTTGTCATTAAGTCGGTGGTTCAGGGTACCTTTATAATGAGATCATAAGTTACATGAATAATGCCTAAAGGCAGAGTATAACGCTTTCTTTGTTTGCTGCCAGTTTTACTGCCACACTTGAGATCAAACTCTGCCAAAGACCACACTCATGAGAATACTTACGGAAAAAATAAACATACCAATGTTTGGATTTCTGCTGGTGTTAAACCCAAGTTTATATTGGAGTGCGTAATTCTTATAGTTATCATGGGGTTTATCATACAACATCCATCAAAGAGAGCAAAGAGCAGTCATTACTTTAAAAAAGAACTCCATTCCTTTGATGTGACTGTGTAACGCCGCTGACCAGCAACGCTCAGCCTTGTTGAACTGTGACTTGAAACTGCTCAAGGTCTCTATCTTTGTCGAGCTTCCATCACTTGGCTATTTTAAGATACCCAAGAGGGCTGAGGATGCACGCACACACACACACACACACACACACACACACACACACACACAGGACAATTATGAGCATACACATGCACTCGTCTTCCACACATCACTTGCCCTTTAGCAAAGCACTTGATGGCGAGAACTATCTTTCCTTTTAACCTTCTCGCCCCACTCTTATGCGGTTATCGCTCCCCTCTCAGACTTCACCCAAATTATGTCTCTTCACAGCTTGGCCACTCTGAGCGGGGATGACGGCTAAAGGAAAGGAACAAAATGAACCAACGGGAGACGCCATGTTGTATTTCTGACTTGTGACTCATGGCAATTAAGAGTAGTTGTTAAGGAAATGAAATGTGATGTTAAAAAAGGGCGCAGATGCCTGCTATTAGTAATCTGATAGTTTTGTATTACACTTTGGGATTCATTACTCTTGCCTGTAATGTAGCCTGCTGTTAAGCTGTAGGATATTTGAGGATGACATAGTACCTTATTTGAAGTATCACTGATGAGCAAACACATTAATACACGCATTCCCTGCCCCATCCCATGCTTTAAAACCTACAGTATTTAATTTCCTCTGGCCTTGTCTATTTGGCCAGCGAGGTGGTAACTTGATTGGTCAGCTGTGTGCCTTTCCTGTCTGATGATTGGATTTGATTCTCATGTGTCCGGAGCACACCCCGGCACACCGGGATGAAGCAGATTAACTAGATTTTCTGTTTTTCTATGCTCTCTCTTTCTCTCTCCATCGCTGGCACTGTTATTGGAAGAAAGTGATAATTCCCCTGCACTTCAAACACAGCCCCCTAACTAAGACTCTGCTTAAGTCTTCTCCAAGGAAAAGCTGCCTGCCTGCGCACAGATGTATCTGATTAAATTGTATCTCAGAGAGAGAAAAAGAGAGTCCTCCTTACAGCTCTCCCCCTCCTTCATGCTCCCTCTCTCTCTCTCATCCCTCCTCATGTCTCCCTATCTGTCTCTCTGTTAGCTTGCTCAACTGGCTGTTGCCAAAAGAGCCTTGGGCGACGAATAAATTGCTTTGGTTTCAGCAGACAGAGAAGTTGGCCGAGACAAGCTGAATCAGTGCATTAGATGGGAAGGCCCCCTCATAGACTGGAAGTTAGCCTTTAGCGCAATCATTGACCGTGAGTGATGATTATGTCTAATTGAAGGAGACTTTCGCTACCTGTAACGCAGCTGGGGGGCCTTGAGCATATTGGACAGAGGAAAACAGGCAGGGATGAAAGAACAGAGGGTGTGTTTCAGGAAATGGTTGAGGGAAAGAGATAGGTTACAGAGGGATGGAGGAAGATAGGCATGGGAAGTAGAGGAATGAAGGAAAGGTGGGTGATAGATAAAAGACAAATAAATGGAACTGTGAATAAGAGAGGTCATTTTGAATAAATTATTAGGATACGGACACTGTCTAATGGGGAAATTTGTACATGGTTAATTAATTCTAATAAAGTCACAGTGACCTACTAATGAAGCATAACCGGTGCTGTTCTTTAATGCGAGGCCTGCGGATGTTTAACTTTCAGCATTTGGGTAGTTGAACAAATTTGGTCTCTAAATATACATCCGCTTAAATTTTGCTTTTAACAAGGAAAATGCATGCAAGAATTAGCACACTAACTAAGGGATATCCAGCCTATCACATAGCCTTTCAAATCACTCCCAAAAGCCATTTATACAGTGTACATTTCAATGTGGACTGAATCAGTGCTCAATATTCAATATGCAAAAGCTTCCAAGCAATTTAGTGGAAAGAAAAAAAATCAATATGCTCATTGTGCATCAGTGGGAAAAAAACACATTCTCTCCAAATTTTGAACACTGGAAATAATAGGATATTGTGCCATTTTCTTCAGGCTTCATTACAGCTAGTGTGCCAGTGTTTTGGACATGTGTATGTATGTGTACAAGAGCTAGTGCACATGAAGTTTTCTCCTTTTGTTTGTGTGTATAAGATGCATGTGTACTTGAATGTTAATACATGCATGCTTGTGTTTGCTTGTAGGCCACTGTGTGTGTGTGTGTGTGTGTGTGTGTGTGGGTGTATGTGTGTGTGTGTGTGTGCAGGAATGAACGCTTGAGCTGAGCAGATCGGTGCCAAAGACAAAAACAGACACAGCCCAACCCCCCCCTTCCTCCATTTCCACATGGCACTGGGTTCCCTGGCATGAACGGTGGCCACGGGAGTCGCTTCAGATCATCTAGGAGGGTATTGGATGGCCGTGGCTGCCTTTTGCAATAACCTGGCAAGGTCCAAATTCATTAGGGTAAAATTTGGCCCTGGCTGCAGCACTGTAGTGCCCACAGCATTTGGCCCTGCTGCCCTGTGCTGCGCTAGGCCGAGCTGCGGAGCGTTTTCGCTGGATCCAGAGAGAGCCATTAGCGGCTGCTTGTGATGATGGTTATGCTCCCCAGTGTCACACACAGATAGTTGCCTTTGAATGATTTGAGCGATTACCCTTTTCACACAAGCTATGCAATAATGGGTTAGGTGAGAGAGCGGAGAGAAAAGTGAGTGGGCGGAGGGAGCATAGAGAGGAGAGTCATGGAGGGAAGAGAGAGAAAAACTGAGAGGAGACATTTAGATGAAAAGGGGTTCACGTGTCATATTAATTCATAGAGTAATCATTGTTTGAAATTCTGTTAAGTGAATTTATTTTAATGTTGTCCTTTAATTCGCCTTACACCTATTTGTGGCCCGTGGAAATAACATGAAAGACAGGCTTCCAAACATCAAAAACACAATTTTTAAAACATAAAAAAACACAGCTATGTGAAAAAAGTGGATTTTTTTTTTTTTTATAATTAAACATTGCCGTGGGAATATATTGAAGAAATTAATTAGTATTTTGTGTGGCACAGAGATAGACACATTCACATACACATGATATACAATTTCAAAGGTGTGTTCAATACAACAAATCACTGTACGGTATTGAACAGCTTCACAACCGCTGTATAAAAGCAGATTGTCATGTGGTTTTAACAACCTCCTCATAGCTGAAATATAACTTCATTCCACCTGATCACTCACTCAAACATCTACTGTAACCGTCTGAGGTGCTGAGGAGAAGCTACCCCCGATCAGAGTTCACACTCCGCAGTTTTTATGCTTCTTTCAGATTTCGCCCCTCTGGGGTTGCTTGCTCAGTTGAAATTGACATTGGTGTGAACTGAAATGTACAGACTTTGCTTTAATCTTTCTGTCTGCCTTGCAATGTGAGATACATTTTAGTTTGTTACCGTTCTCTTTGTTTCACACCTGAGACCTTTGTTTTTTAGTATTTTTTGTCTCTGACAGTTTTACTTTGTTGCTCAGACATTTGTTTATGTGAGAGTGCTGTTCACTTTTTCACTGCTTCTCTTCGTGCTCACACAGGCTCTGTGTGAACTGGATGTTTTACAGTTTTTGTGACATGTGTCTGGCATAGCTTCAACTTCTGAATCAAGCTGTGGAATGATGGAAGTGTTCTTATTCCAACATGTAATTATGCCGTTAATACTTTAAATTCCTCTCCACAGAGTGTCAGAATGCATACATATACAATTTGTTAGATAAGTCTAAGCTTGCTATTTAGGTGCATTTAAGCTATTTAAAGAAATTTAATTTACCTATAGTGTTTATGGGAATCAAAATGATCATATAAGGATTTTAAAGTGTCATTAATCAAGGTCAAATTACAATGCTGGCTCAAATTAGTAGTTCTATTCAGAATACGAATCTGCTGCAGCTTCATCTCAATTCAAAAATAAGGATTCACAATAACCATGGAGGAGTAATTTAACTGCTGTTATTTGCTATAATGTTGCTCCACTCCACAAAGAGGAGGAACAATAATGCACTAGAGATGTATAGTGGTGCTTTCATGCTGTACACACTGGTTGCCTGATATCTATGTTTTGGTTGTGTATGTTGAAATGTTGGATTGCTTTTACTGCATCCTGCATTCCCTGTAAAACAGCCTAATTCTGTCGACAAGGATCATTAAAGTTTCACCACATTTATTTTAAATTAGGGTTTACAATGAGAACAGTGTGTGTGGCACTGATGCATAGTTATAGACGTAGGGCTACCACGGGTGACAAGGTAACAGGTTAAAAGTGACGACACACTGTAGTATCTAAGTAATGTGAAATAAGAGCACACACACACACGACTATTGCATGTGTCTCTGCATTGAATGTTAACAAACACATTCCATTTTCCCAACACACACATACAGTACACATTGAGAGCACAAGTCCTCAGACAAACAGCTGGCGCAGAGCTCCAGATGGACAACAGCTCACAGCGTTAACTGAATTATAGATTTCATAACACAGGATGCCTATACAACTGTAGTAGAGTAAGATGAGCTGATCAAGCCAAGCATACACAGCAGTACGTGTCAGTATGTGCCAGGCTGTATCCATCCTGTGTGTCTGCACAGGCCTGTGTAGAAAAAAAAAAAAAGCATGTGTGAATTCACATACATCTGCGTGCACTTGCACTTATGTGTGCGTGCTAACACAATCCCATTCTGGTGTACAGTGGAGCAGCGCCATAAACAGGGGGCACCTCTCCTATTCGATAACAGATAGGCTCCCGTAGGATCGGCCATTATTCCTTTGCATTTCGCAGAGCAAATGAACTTGACAGATGGCTGTGTCACCCAAACCCTTGACTACCAACCTGATTATGCAGAAAACAATACAATAGAAAAGAGCAGGGGAATCATTACTGGAGGTAGGGTTTGCGAGTTCGAGAGCACACCCCAGCACTTCACCCACAGTCGAGGACAATGCAGCACAGCCCAACAAAATTACACTTGTGAAATTGAACAGCGAGAATGAGTTTAACATAAACTGGGTTACGGTCAGGCAATCTGTCATCAGGCAAAAGCCATTGTCTAGGGCTGCTTGCATGGCATATGAACTCATCCGTCATCTCCGGCTCTATTAATGGCTGCAGCTCAGGTTTTTAAACTGTAGAGGTTGGCTGGGCCAAGGCTCCCCTGCTGCCTGTATATGCTTTATGAGGAATGTGTCATTTTGTGTATTGGATGTGTATGTGTGTGAGGAAGTGAGTAAGTGAGATTGGTGTTTTGTGAGGCCTATGCTTTGGGAAATATGGTGAGTGTGTAGTAAAGTGTAGTAACAAAGTAGAGCTGTATACGGCACTTGGGCAGGTGGACGCCACACACTCGGCAATAGTGCACACAACAGAACATATGGTGCTGCCGCTGGACTTCAGAGAGTAGCCACTATACGGACGCTTTTCATTTCACCCCGACATCATGAGTCACATATGGAAGTGGATCTTTTCACATTAACGCTGCCCACATCCACTGTCCACCGAGGTCCTTTCTACTACCACATCTGTTCTACAGCCTGTATCAATTTACATTGGTCACTGTTACACTTTTTAACATCATGTATTTATGCCAATATCATGGATATTACAGTTATTAGACAGAGTTCCATTATAGCAGAAAAGCCAGTTGTACTTCTAGTTGTACAGGTGCAAGCCTCACAATGTCACCCTGCTGTTTAATTTGGCACTACAGACCTTGTCCATAAGTTTATAGCAATGAACGGGCTTATGGCTGGAGAGACCTTAAAGGCTTTGCATGCCATTACATTTTACCTTTTGACATTTAGGTAAGTATGTGAACAAATAACTTATTATTTTAACATATGCACTGCATGCTTTTTGCATCTACAGCACTTGAGAAAAATAAATAATTGTACATTTGGTTTGTTGATTACATTAAACAAATGTTCACAAGAATCATCTTGTAAATATACTTACAAACACTTCTTCAATATTACCTATCAATTGTGGACATTGAAATATGAGCACGGTATTAAGTTACATTTTTCTCTCTCAAGTAACACAAATAGTGCAAAAACACATACCTGCTGTCTAATGAGCTTTTGCCCTTACCCTGAGGCATTTTTGACCTCATCCCCACCACTTGCATAAACACAGAGTCCGAACGAGCCTGCATTGCACACATTCTCTCAGTCCAGTGTATGTGAGTTTCATTAAGTCCATGTTTGAATAGGCAAAATAGACTTTCTCCATCACTCCAAACATGAAGCTGTTAAGATAACAAAGTGAGGTGAATGTGCCTCTTCTTTCCCACTGTAACGTGAACTTTGCCAGTGTAGTGGCAAGAGTGTGCTACTTCAACCTCATATCCTGAAGTTGGCGGTTTGGTCAAAGTATTTGCGAAGCACACAGTGTAAACAAAGATTAACAGCCTTTGAATGCCATAAATAAGAAGCCTCGAGTCCGTGGCAGAAAGTTTGTTCAAGCTGTACCATTTCCCCTCCCTTCAGCGATGGTGTGTTTCCCTCACAATGCTGTTGACAGTGTGTCACACTGCGTTACCAACTCACAAAGCAAACCAAGAGTGGCCTTGCATCAGTTTAGCACCCATGCTAGGTATGTACACACTGCAAGTCAAATCAAAGACCTTGTTTGGGTTTTCAGTAGGGAGATACAAACCCTGTCTTATAAGTGAAGGCGAACGGAGCAGCCTGAGAGAAGTTGAGCAAGAAAGGAGTGAGGGGAAAGAAAAAGAAAACTGTCTTTAAATGACTTCGATCTCTGGTGTGATGAATCACAGAGTTGCAAATCCCTTTTTAGCTAATTGCTACCAGCAAGTGCGATTTCTCCCCTACTCCTCCTCCATGTTCAATATCAATTTTCAGGCCCGGCAGAGAGAGATAGCCCTGGTCTGTTCCCCTGAGTCTCGCCAGTGGCCTCGCTGATAAAAACTGCACTAACAGCACTTAGCCATTTCAGAGACTGGGGAAACACACACACACACACACACACACACACACACACACACAGAGACTCTCTTATTCACAGCTGTGTGCGGTAATGAAGGAGAAAAGATGGGCCAATCGAAGTGAAACAGGGAACAGGCTGGTGTCATCTGCTCTGTGACCTTCTGAGAAGACTGCGTGTGTACGTGTGTATGTGTGTGTATGTGCTCTCCTCAAGAAGTCTGGAGGTCAGACCTGTGCTCACTGAAGGGAATTAACATTTGTCTGCTTCGCTAAGGACAGGCTGTCCCCCATGGAGAATGCGGGGACAGTGTGCAGATTGGTGAGCTTTAGCCTGTTTTCATTTCTGCGTATGTTCATGTAGTACCATTGTGTGCTGAGCAATTAGTTCAAACATGGCAAACAGAAACTACTGTATATGGAAATGAGATTGTTAAACTCAAGAGGGTTCATCACAATTTTTACAATTAAAAGGGAAGCACAATGTTAGAAAAATAGAGGAAGTAGCAGGCAAAACAGCAAAGTTGTATCTCTATTTTCTCACTCACAAACTGGCTAAAACAGATATGTGCAAAAGCAATAATATACATAGAATGAATGTGTGTGTGTGTGTGTGTGTGTGTGTGTGTGTGTGTGTGTGTGTGTGTGTGAAGTTCCAGCATCAGCTTGCCCTTGACCATCCTCAAGAGGGGAGGCGACACGGCAGAACTCCCTTGACACTTTCTGCTCCACTCAGGCAGCTGCCTTCACAATTAAAGGACCACCTCCACCTCAGAATCCATCATGGGGAAGTGTGAACCCAATGTACTCAAGTCAATAACAATAGCCATGCACTTTACAACAATGTGTGAGCGTGTGTATGTCTGTTTGTGAGGGAGAGTTGAGTCTAAGTGTAAAGTAGCAAACCCTAAAAATTGTCAAAGCAAGGTGAATTGGTGCCCTGCAGTGGTCAATGAAAAGACAATATACAGTGAAAGCATTTTTTTGCTACAGCCAACCTGGGTTGAAAATTGCTTTATTTCTAGTAGCCAAGTGAAGTTGTTGTTCCTTGCCTTAAGTAGAATCCATGTGCTTTGATAACCTTTCTTCTCTAAACAGCCGCTCACTACAAAAAGTGAGACAGCGAAATTCGTCTGCACGTCCTCTCAAAAGGTGGTGGTGATTATTTGTAGAGCTTATGGGACTCTACTGTCACAATAGCTCTACTAGCTAGCTTGCTTGCTAACTGTTGGGCTAGCAAGCAAGCTACCTATAGATTGGTTGGTTCACAATGGCACTCCCAGCAGACAAGGTTTAAAACCATAGCAAGAGTATGGTGTGTTTGACATAGATCAAATCTATGAACATTTTTTTGTATTATTCATTTAACTCATTATTGTATCCATTCTTTGTATTATGTCTTATGAAACAAAAGTCACAAATCACACTACCCCAACACATACATTACTACCACCACAACTTCCATTGTCTTATGTGTTGTAAAACATCACAGTACTTGTGTGAATGAGTAGCACTAGTAGTAGTAGTAGTTGGATCAAATGGCAAATTCATATTATTTTACAGCTGCAACCCATAGTGGACATCTCCATTCACGCTAACTCTCTTTCAACCCCTGCATGTTATTGTTTCATCGGCGGCTAAGAGGCTTTTCGGGGCTAAAGTCACCTACTCCCCTCCCTGATTATGCAAAAAGCTTTTAAAAGAGGCAAGTGGAGGGAGGTTTGAGAGATCTGTGGCCTTCGCACCCTGCTCCCTCTCACCCTCTCCTCTCTTCTTTATTCTAATCTGATTTCTAGCAGCCATCTTTGATCTAGGCTTGTGCCAGAGGAAAGCAAGCTGCTGGGGCCTTGCCTCTACAGATGAAGTGAGTATGGAGATTAGCAGCCTTCCCTTACAGCTTTAGTGGCTAATACCTGATTAGGGCCCCGAGTCAGCCAATTGTCTCAATGCTGGCTATCAATGCTAGCAATGGCTCTAGGGGGAGGGCGGGGGGTTGGGTGGATGGAGTAGAGGAAAGAGGGATGGAGTAGTAGTTGTGGTAATATGGGGTAGAGAGGGTTGGGATGAAGGTTGATTCCGTAATGGATACTCATTTTATCCTACCCCACTAAGAAGATTAGGCCTTGGGGTGTCATATTAGCTGTGCTCTCTGGGCCTTTGGTGGTACGTGCAGCTTTGCTGATGGTTCCTCTCTTCTCTTTCCCTTGTTGTGGAATATTGTCTTGCATTAAATTGTACAACTGTATAACGCTCAGAGTCTCATAGAGTGTAAAATATCCCCCTTCCCTTTTTTAAAGAGGCAAGGTATGATCTGCTGTTATCCACATCTGTTTCAAGTTAGAGAAAAAAATCCTCTCATCTTCCAAGGAATAAGCTGTACCATGCATGTGTTTTAATAAAGAGATTGCAAGACACATTTGATGTATGAAGTGAGATGCGATTCCTTTTTGAAAGAAGAAAAAGTCCACTTCAACTCTGATGATGCTTGCCAACGAATGGCACAACTCTTTGTTCATTTTCCAGGTCTTGCTTGCTGTGCTTCTCAGATATACACTATGTTAAGGGAGTGTTGTGCCTTAATTAATTGAAAGCATATTATTTATTCAAGACCAACACAATCTTCAGTGTTCTGTTAAGTTGACAGTCGAGTGCTCCGAGACGTAGCTGGCAAAGAGGCCAAACAGAGGCCATGAAAGTTTAAAAAATGTGTCAAAATAGACTGCAGACATCTAGTTCCTGTGGAGGGCTGTTGCTCTCTCTCATCTTGCTCTTTCTGACTCTCTATCAGTTTAACAAAGACAGAGCAGACCACTGAGAACGACAAGCTTAGCCAATTAGAGCACTTGAGACAGGCAAATGCCTCTCTCCTTTATAACTTGGGTTTACAGTTATGCTACAACTTTTGAACATAATTGCTTACTAATACAATGGACCCGTACGAAGGAGAGATTTGCAAGTATTTAAGAATATATGAGAATTTGTCTAATTTGCAGCTGGTTATAAGCATAACACCATAAGGGTTGAGAGTTCAAGTGTCAAACAGCAAGATGTCAAATTCTACTTTTCAACCAGCAGCAGTAATGATATGCACGGTATATAGGCACTGCAGTAGGAAAAGGATGAGGAATAAGGAGAAGCTCTTTCATTAAAGCCCCAAATCTCATTATCCTAGGAGCTGCATCTCCTTATGAGTATACTCTTTATCTACTTACAATCTCGTCCTCTTTGTTCCACAGTCCACGGCTCATAACACCTTTTAAACTCCATGTGTGTGAAAGGAGGGGGCTACAATGCATGCTTGCATGGCTGTAGTATAGCTTATTAGTGTGGTGTTGAACCTCTGGTTGGGAAATTAATTAATACATTGTTGGAGATTAGCTCCATGTGTACGCTATTTTGTTTAGTAGGTCTGATGGACTTAACTGTTGCAGATGATTAGTCCCTCATTATCTCAACCCTTTATCTCAACCTTGCTAGTTAAAACAGCCTATTTGTCTGCTAATATCTCATAACTAACTGGTAGTTTAATGACAGGGTGTATGGGATTAATTAACTAAAGACTGTAATCTCATTTACTGAACTGCTGTGATGTCTTGTTCTTAAAGAGGTGCGCTTGTTGTGTTGTTTTTATTTTATTTTCTTTTTTAAAAATGCATGTGTGAGCACCTATCTGTGCTCTTGAGTGCATGTTAATTTGCATACCTAGAGTGTATCACCACTTTGTCTCGCTGGCCATTTTGCACGAGGTACTTAGCAGCCGAGCTAGTCTGATGAAGAAAAACAAAGTTAGCTTAACTCAATATTGAACCCAGTTTTGTGGTTGTGAACTTCCCCCCCATCAGCGGTGGCCCCAGACCCATTTAGAATCCCAAAGGAGAGGCCAAGTTAACGCCTCCGCTCCCCCACGGTCAGCTAATGAGAAGAGGCATGCACTGCCACAATCCTCCTTTCTCTCTCCCTCGCTCAGCTCTCTCAGAGTGGAATCGATCCTTGATGTCAAAGGCCTAACATTTCTGGCCTACTCAGCCAGGAGTCCCGCACCCCCTCCCCCAACCCCCCTCCCAGCAAAGCCAAATTAGCAGATCCTCAACACATCAGAGCCCGATAAAGATAAAGGTTATCCTGAGGCTCTTTCTACTCTAACTCTTGTACTTTTTGGTCAGACCATCTATTTACCAGCTTCTAAAGGATTATAACTAACTCCAAGGCATACTTGATATCGAACCCGTTGTGTGCAGCAAGGAACCATTCTGTGCCATTTAGCGACCGAGTGCCATTGATACGATGGCACAGGATGCAGCTGACACAGCCTTTGTTATTTTCAAACTCCATTAATAATCTATGATCTCCTTGTGCTCCTCGGCCCTAGAATGGTTGCAGGCTGTTTACATAAATTGACAAGGACGCCAAAAGGCATGCTGCAATTTTTCAAAAGTATTTTAACCCCCAGATGACACGGTAAAAAATGGTATTTATTAATTGGATGGTATCCAGGCTCTGTTTACATATTTCATATTCATTTATTATGTTTTCTTTGCCCATCTATGGAAAGGCATTTGACTGACACAAATACATTATTCTATTTGTGTGTTATGTCCCATGGGGCTGTTAATTATTTGTTTTTCTTGAGTGAGGAAACTTAAAGGAAATACATCACAAGTCTAACACCCGAGGATGATGTCTGTTTGTTTTTTTGCCTCCCTTTATGCTTCCCTTGCCTTATGTCTCTCATGTTTGCATGTGCTCAAAGGAAATCAAACCATGATACAGTTGAATACATTAATTAAACACAAAGTTGATAAACAAGGCTTATAACAGCAGAGAGCATTCAGTTTATCCTTTCAGGTCAATCTACAGTCCAATCATTGGTCGACATCGAGAAGTCAGAGTTTTGTCAACAGCCTTCATATTGAAATTCATCATTTTGAAGACAAAATGTGAAGAAAATAAATGCAAAGATTAAACAATCTATTTTTCCATTTATTATTCTGAAGTAATGAATTCTCTGCAGGAAAATTGAGATCTGTATTTAGCTGTCAGGACCATTTTGGGTGAGCGATGATTGACATTTTGCTGTGGCTGACATGCAATGATTTGACTAGTCATATTTACTCAATCACTTGACAGTGTGGACTCGATTATGGTCTTTGTAGGATATGCAAATGTACTCTTTAGCTGGGAAGAAGAGAAGGACTCTCACTGGTGCTTGAGTTATTTTCACCTTAACTTTGTAGTCCAATGATGACTCAGATTTTGTATTTCCTAAGTTCATAGACTAAACTTGTCACAACTCAGAGATGTACTGAACATAAAACTCCCAATACACATGCATGAACAGAGACACGCTCAGTTTGTTGTGCTATATCTCCAGTGTGGCTGTTGTAAATAGTATTAGGTACAGTAATTTCTGAGCTGCAAGAGCCTCTGTTAACATGGTGTTTGTCTTTCATCCACCAAGGTTGGAGTAAAAAAAGAGTGAGGAAAAGAATCTTCAATTTAGTGAGCACAACCTGAGTCATTATTAGAAATGACAGTTGAACCTGATGAAATTGTATTCCCAATTGGAAAACCAAATTGCTATCAGGCTGACATGATTTCCTTGTGCTAGGACCATGCTAATTCTGCGTCAAAACATCGGTAAATGTATTTAAAAGCCATAATAGCATATTACCATGGCGTCTTCCTTCGCCCTCATACGTGAACCCTATTAATCTGGAACTTCGATTTGCATGTAAATGTGGTCAACTTTCATATCATCAAAAAACATGAGTCCTACACCATCAGCAGGCCAGCAAACCACGTTTGTGTGTGTGTGTACTTGAAAATGGGGCCTGCAAGCTTGTGTGCAAATGCATTTATGTGTGCTTGTATATGCACACGTAATTACAGATTTATATAGGTGTGTTTGCATGCGAGAATGTACTCTATGTGAATGCATTTTTGCAGGTACGTGTATGTGTTTATTGGCTAGGGGAGAGTTTGTGGTTGAAATAATGCATTGATGTTTTGGTGAGCATTATTGGCATATATTTTAGGGATTTCAGAGAGGTCAAACTAGTAAGGCAGAAAGGGGGATGAGATATGAGGAGATAAAAAAAGAAGAAAAAAAACATATCAATATTGCAAGTGTGTTAGGTATGTGTGTGTGTATGTGTTTGTTGATGTTACTAAAGCAGTAGGTGCTGGAGATGAGAGCCCAGATGACACTGCTTGAGAGTGACACTATATGAGACTCCATCAAACATAATTTCTATATCATATAAGCATAATCTTGGAGTTAGGCAGAGTTGAGGGTTAAGGCAGCATCCTCTTATGTATGTCACCTGTTGCTGGAAGGGGGAGAAGAGCTATTCTGATGAAAACAACTAGCTCCCTGGCTGCATCACCTCACCACCTGTTTCACTGACCACCATTCAAGCTATTAAGGATAGATCTTTTTGTTTTCGTCATAACTTTGCATTTTAATATGTGCAGGAAAGTTTTGTCCACTCGTCAGTCACAACACTGAAATGAATTTCATTTTGAGATGCTATGTTACAGCAAGAGGTGCATTTTAAAGGGGAAGAGTAAAACTGATGTCAGAGCTTCAGTCGGCACCGTGGGGATCCTTTTCAAATCTTCCTCCCTAGATCTTACCTTCTCTTCCACATTGCATCTGACACATTCCACTATTCTTTATGTGGTAGCATAAACCTTTCACCTGCCCTGGTTCGCAGATTACCAACTGTGAAGTCTCTATCCAGAGGGAATCAATCACAGGGTGACACAGCCAGCCAAAATACTGTCTGTCTTTGAGAGTATGTAAGGATGGATGGATAAGTAATGGATGGATGAACGGAATGTGGGAGAGGAAAAGTGGAATTAGGAGGCATGGGTGGGGCGGAAGAGAGGATCAAGAGATGGTGAAAGGTATGACAAGAGAGGATGAGAGGAAGGAGTAAACGTGAGGAAAAGCTAGTGAAAGGAGTCGGAGGAGGGGAGACAGAGGGAGTGATGGGAGAGCACTGCAGGGAGCTTTAATTGGTCCCTCTATCCACAGATTCATCACTATTTCATATGATGTTTAACCTTTGTGAGGCTAACTCACATCAGGCTTCTACAGCTGTTTGATACAGCAAAGGAGAGAATATTTCATTTCATATTATTCTTATTTTATTGCCCGAGTTCACAACACAAACAAAACAATTGAAGGAAAAATAAGCAGATAATTCTCTCTGTCAGGTTTTTAAGATTTGTTTTCTCATATGTGACAAACAAATCACATAAACGTTATCTGATAAATGACATAAAAGTAATTAACTAATGATCTAAGAAACACCCAGTTGTTTAATGTGTTTTGTTCAATGATAGATTACCCAGGAGGCTGATATGAGCATCGACAGCCACCATGGCTAAACAACCAAAGGAAACACAGATTTAATGAAATTGTATTGTACACAAAGTACAAAAAAAAAAAAAAAACTGGAGCGTATTGATTCTGATAAATTATGATTCAGGAAGACGTACCAAAAAGGTGCACAAAGGTTTGTACTATGTGGAAAGATTTATCTCTGGAAAGTCATGACATGGACAGTTATTTTGTCCTGTGCTAAAATGACTTGTAGGTAAACAGTAGAATTACAGCATTCACATTGCAAACAGAGAAAATGACTGACTAACGAGTAGCCCATGCTTCGCCTAAACTTTTTTGCAGGTCCACCTTGAGATTTTTGCCAGAGCCTTCTGCGTTGAAACCCTCACTGCAAGTAGCCTCATTTAATTGAATGGTTTACGCCGAGCTTATATCTTTCTGAACATAACCGTAAAAAAATACAAACTAAGTGATTTCTGAGTACTGCCATAACCACTTGTTAATGAAGATGTTACCAAAATAAAGCAAACAAACAAGTGAGAACTGCATGCACTTCCTCCCTATATAAAATAAATTTAAAAAATCTGTATGAATGCAATGTAAATCTCACATTAGATAACACTGTATTCCTGCAGTATGGTCTATGAACAATGTCGATTGCTTTCAGGATGTCATCCCCACCATTGGATTCTTGTTGAATCCCACTGCACAGAGGACAGGGAGGGTAGGAAGAGAGCACGAGAGGAGAGAAACCGACAGAGAGAAGAAAAGGGAAGGAGAAAAAGAGGAGAGAGACAGAGCACTGACTAAGGAGGCAAACCTACTTTCCATCATTATCCTGTAAAATATCATTTGATTGGCTGCTCAGTGGCAGGGGGCCCTGGTGGCTGGAGCTCTGTTGTCGGGGCTAAGGAGGGAAACACACAGCTTTTCACTTTTTCTGTCAAAACTAGCTTTGCCCAAATGGTATCATTTTAAATGCCATGACAGTGGAAGGTGGAAGGGAGTGTGATGGGCCTAAGGGTATACATAGACCCCATATGCTTGTGACACTGATACAAGTGTAATTCTAGACTATTAGAGTGACACGGGCGATCCTCCCAACCCCAAGCCCCACACACACACACACACACACACACACAACCAAGAGCAAGAAGCAGCTGAAGGGGGTGGGGGTTGTGGAACAGGCTGTCATGCCATGAAAATTTAAGAAATTCTTTAACCTGGCCTTACCTGATCCCCTCCTCCTTTGAATATTTTATAATGCCAAAATGATTTATTAACTTGAGACAGGTACAGCTCAGTAGGGCCAGGTAGAGCCACAGGGACAACAGCGGGGTGAGACCCACAGGGTGCCACATCGATCAAAGGAGAGAAGAATGATTTATATATTTCACAGTGGATATGTTTTCTATATATTTTTTTAGCGTTTTGTTTTTTTTGGGGGGGGGGGGGGGGGGGTCCGATTAAAGTAAGGTAGAGGGTAAATATGTTTAAATGTTGCCCCTCATTAGAAAAATAAAGAAACATTTTAAATCTAATTGCAGTGAGTGAAGTAAGGGAAATGTTTTCGTATTTGTCTCCATTTAAACAAATCTTTAACGCTCTACAATGAAAGTTTCTCATCCAATATACGTTTTAAGCTTGATTCCTACTCTATCTCTGTTTTTGGATTCATAACATAGCTGGAGATGGCAGCTTGCTTAATTTAAACCTATGTCCATAATGTTATACTGCGACTTGAGTATTACGATAAAGTTATCTTCCACAACAAATTGTTTTTAAAACACTGACAGGGATATTTATATACACACAACACAGGGCATTATGTACACAACACTCACAGCATGTTAACTTCATTTGTATCCTGCTGTTTATGGTTTGACATTTAGAGTAATAGCTAATGTTTATGGTACAATAAATCAAAATCAGTCTGGGAATATTTACCTATAATTTCATCTCTTTTTATAGCTCATGATTGCCAGAGACATCGTTGGCCAACAATGTCACAAAGGTCACCGAGCAAGGGTGTGCTGGGAGGAGAAATATGGCAAGCAGACACTCGATACCCCACAGAAGCTATATGTCGTTGGGAGAAATAGGAATAGAGAGGTAGAGAATATGATGTACAAAGTCAAGATACAAAGAGGACAGGAAGAGAAGGGAACAGAATGAAACAAAGGAAATGACACGACCAAAGAGAGATAGAGAGCCATGAACAGATAAATGAGACAGAAAGTAAGAACCATCGAATTGGAGCGAGAGTGAGGGAGCACTGAAGCAGATAGGGCCCATGGGAGCCAGTGAGAGAACAAAAGCGGCCCTTCTGCTAATTGACTGCAAAATTAGCCCCATCTCCCCCAGTGGGACTGTGGTGAGGCAGTGGCAGATGGAGGCAGACTGGACACCAGAGCAGAAAAAAGGCCTGCAAAACCTGCCGTGAAGCTGCCCACAATTGTGGGTCACAACACTGCAACACGTTCCTTGTTTAACAGGACATGGCCAAGCACAGAGAAAGGACTGAGAGGGCTGGGAGGGATTAAAAAAAAGGTCAAAAGAGGAGGTTGGGGCTTCTGGATGAGAGAGGGAGCGAGACGAGAGAGGATGGGGAGTGCGGAATCAGGGAAGCTATTATTGTTTTATGAATCCATGAGTGACTTCACACCCTAACGTGAAATTTTTAACACAGTTAGTGAAAACATTGGTTAAAATGTGTAAGTGAAACACGTACAAAGGGGAATACTTATCGGGGTAAATTGCGAACAAATGCAATGAATGTACTGTGGCAGACAACATAGCTGGATTTGAAGCAGAATCCCAACCATTAGCCATTGAATTGATGTGTAAATCAACATTTATTTATAGTTAATGAACTGATTACTATTTAAAAACTTGTTTAAAAAATGTAAATTTTTGCTTGTTTTATTTTATGATAATAAACGTTTGAGTCAGTTGTACTCTCGGACATTGTAATCTATTATTTTTGGACAGTATAAACCAAACAATAAACAACTAATTTGAAAAAGAATTATCGTCAGATTTGTCGATAATGAAAATAATTGCTTGTGGGTGAAACTTGCAGCAGTATGTCAGTTTATTATTAGTTTTCTCTTCTGTCTACTCTGAAAATGGGCTTTGTCACGAGCTGGCAGCAGGTACTAAGTTGTAAAGACTTAATGTCTACATTGGTATCATGTAAATAACTGGAAAAAAACTTTTCAGAGTTACAATACCCAAAACAAATAAATACAATAACCTCCTTAACTTAATTTAAATAAATTTTCAATCAAAGATTTAAACTGTTAAATCACATATGATATTCCAGGAAGCAGCACTATGATTTTGTCAAAACTGGAGAGATGATTCATTTTGCCATTGTGGTATATGAGTTTACCCAAAAGCTTTTTTAACAGAACATTATGACAAATGTGGATTCCATTAGGATTGTTTTTCTTTTACGTAAAACCATGACCCACACTTTCCCTTATACACAAACAGAATAATTTGGTCTCACTAAACAAAAGTCATTACCATGGCATAGGGATGTATATTTGAAAAGTTTCTAAGAAGCTGGCAACAGTTCCAGCAGCAAAGCCTTCATGTAACTAACAATATATTTGTTAAAATGTGCTCATAAAAATACATAAATACACACATTAATACTGTATTGTCTTCTATCTTGTTCTGTGATTTACAAACATTTAAAATGTCCATAATGGGAAAATAAACTATTACATTGTCACAAATTATTTATAAATTCACCATTTCAAGTTTAAGAACTTAAATAAGTTATTAAAATCGGAATCAATAACTCCCCAGATGCCAAGGTCCAAAAACCTGATAAAAGGATGGATGACAGCAATACACAAGCACGCACACACACACACACACACACACACACACACACACACACACACACCATACCACCCTGCATAACCAAGTAGCTACTGTTACTATGAAGTTGAATTACATTGCTCAAAGCACTTTTTTAAAGTGCCAAAAGCAGCCAGTCCTCTTTCTAGGGATTACTCTGAGGAATGTATTTACAGTTTCTTTCTCTCATATAAAGGCTGTATGGAAATCAGAGGACTACAGACACCACTCATGGGCTGTTTTGAAATTCAAAGAAGGTGGGGAGTAAAACTATATTGTCCTTTTGAGGATGCAGGAGGATGCTTTCCATTCTGCGCTGCACCATGACTGTCATAGTAATCTGATATGACAAATTCACATACAGTGGATTAGCTGCCGGTGGTGAAAGCCAGAGCGGTTAATATTTGTTGATGTTGCTTTTATCCAGCAGGTCTGGTGTCCCTGGGCTGTGGTTACCCTGACGATGAGGAAAGGAGAGGAGCCAAAAGGAAAGGAAAGGATAAAAGGAAAAGGAGAGGAACCAAAAGGGAAGGAACACTTTATTTCAGGCAACCAAGAAGAGTCAAAAATAAAAAATAAAGAAAATTGCAGGGCCACTGGGCCTGCTCATCACTTTGTATGCTGTCAAAATCTTTGATGTTCCCCGACTCTTGATGTCGGGGGCTATGAAAAATGCTTAGCTCAATTTAAGCCTCTCGCAAAAAAGGGCTAACAACTGTAATTAAATCATTAAATTCTTGTCTACGCTTCACAGAGCATAGAGAAAATTAACTTCCCACCAACCTCATTTTCTACTTGAACATGAAATAATGATTTTTTTTTTTCTCAAGCTCATATAATTACAAAGCTAACATCTGATAGAGTCAGCATCCAGGGGGGATTATCACATGCATGAGTATTAGACCTCATTACCAGCTTGACTGCAAAATTATTACATCTTGTAATTGGATGGTGAGATTTATACACAGATTGGCCGGGGTTCTGTAAGATTGTAATTACAAGCTTCATTGGTTTGCTACTTATCGGAACTTCACAGAGAAAACAACTGGTAAAATGAAATGAGCATTTCATTAACCTATCGCCTTATCAGGGGAAAAACCTGTGTAACGTTCATGTATGCATTAACATAAATAGGATCATTCATTCTGCCGCCAGATAGCCTGGGCGTGAGTTTTATTTTCTTTCTTTTTTTTTTCCAGGCAATGAGGGTGGAGGGTGGGTAGAGAGAGGGTGGTGGCGGTGGTGGTGCGGGTTTGATTGCAGTCGGGGTGGGAGGGGAGGAGGTGGGTGGCAATATTCATTCATTTTCACAGAGTTTATTTAACCTTCATAATCCTGTGTTGATGGGAAACGGAGGGAAAAGGGACACAGAGGGAAAGAGGGGGACGAGATAGAAGGGGACAAGGGGAAGGGGAGGGCTGCAAAGGGTGAAGGCAAAAAGGAAAAAATAATAATAAATTAGTTGTCTAACGTTACAAGGGATGAACTCAATATATCTATTACTTAAAGACTAACTGACTGTGAAAGTGCTCATTTCACGAGAGACGAGGCAGCGAGCTGGCGGGTACTCATGGGGCTCTGAGGTGGCTGCTCTTCCCCTTCTCTCTCTCTTACTACTCCCCCCTCCTCTCCTCTCAGCTTTGATGTTTCCCCTTTCACTGTTAACAAACTCTGGCTGTGTTCCCCTCTTGCTCAAACACAACGGCAGGTGCAGATTGGATGCCCACATAAATAACCTCCTCACACAATGACACCGGGGGATCGATCCAGATTTTGATGGGTGCTGCTGCTCATACAAAAGGAGTGTGTGTCTGACTCTGTATGTGTGTGTGTGTGTGTGCGTGTGTCTGTGTTCAGATGGGGTGAGCGGAAAACAAATGGGGACGAGCAGGACGGGACAGAAGGAAAGAAAGTGGAAAAGGGGGTAACAAGAGTGATAGAGGGGCAGGGAGGAGGAGGAGGAGGGGTATAAAATGGTTCAATTACAAGCCGAACACTATTTCTCTCTTCTTAACAAGAGATTTCATGGTGTGGGCCAGTGTTTGGCAGAAACAGCTGAGTGCCACTAATGCTAAAGCATTACACTGCGCCAGATCAGCTGGCCCCTTTTGAGATGGGAGACAGTTGTTATTGAACTTCATTGTCCAGATTGGTTTCTTTTTCAGCTGGGATCAACGATGCTTCAAAATGGGCGTGATGTAAAAAGCCATGTTGCAACCTGCCACCCACTCCGAGTAACACCATCACTGCACTTGAACTAGAAGAGTACACCCTTGTTCCTTTAAGGGTGATTTGATTTGCCCTTGTGGAGGTAAACTTGTCCACATGCAGTATACAGCCATTTTTAATCGAATGTTCTCGCAGTTCTATTATTTGTCTTTACTCACTTAGTCATTAGATTCTCAATACTGATGATTAATTATAAAAAAAAATCTCATTGTGTTCATATTTTATAAAAAACACCAATAGTCAGAAGTGTTGCGATATCAAGGCATACAATGATATTTGATTTTCTTCCGATTGCCCAGCCCTTATTTGACTGCCCAACACACTTCACATCAGATTCTACATTTCATCTATTCTACAGGAAACCAAAACATCACAAAATGTCTACTCCCACTAAAATGTTGGAGAGAGTTTTGATGCATTTTCCCAATTGAATATGAAATAGCTTACTTGGTTTAGGGTGATACGGTAAGAGGAAGATAATCTATACTAAACAAAATAAGATAATCTTAAAGCGAGTTTCATTCATATCAATTTTGGCTGATATATATAGTATGTCATTATCATTCTAACAGGATAGTTGGTGAATCAAAACACTATCAACAATGAGATTAAACAGCATTCCATACTCTAGGGTTAGAACGTGCAAATAAATCAAGGATTAGAGTTTTAAAAGATATTAAGGTTGGGAAACCAAACTAACGCAGATTACTGTAATGATAAAATGTGTTGGTTGGAGGTCCCTGGAAAGTTCCCGAAAAGTTCAGCCATTGCAAAAAACAACAAAAAAAGTGCCTGTATGCAAAGTGTAATATCAGTTGTTGCTGCTGATTTCCATGTACAATAATATTGTGAGCATGATATGAACCATGTCACTTCTCGTGATCGGGCTTTGTTTTGAAGTACCTTTATTGACATTGTCAACAGGAGCAAGTGCAACCTAACAAACTAATCAACACTGTAGACAGAAAAACATGTTGTTCGTCATGTCACTTTTATGGGGCTCTACGAAAGAAAGACACACTAAATAAAGCTGTTTGGTACTAAGTGCACATCTACTTTTGGACATCTAACCAATGTGACTGCAGGATGATAAATCTGTCATCCAGCTAATAGATGCTTTGCTCTGAAAGACCCATCAAAATGATTGGCACGTCGCGACAAATAAAAGGGACCAATACAAACCGTAGACATTAAATTGTTCGATCAATATGGTTCCTGTTTTTCCTCCAGAGGAACAATAGCATCCAAGCTAAAACAATGTCTTGAGCATCGCCAGATGACATATCTAAGGTTGTATACTCTCAGGCAACCTAATTTGCTCATATCGAGGCTCGTCATGGTTGTCCAAACAGAGAAAAGGAAGATTCCATGATGTTTGCCCTGCTCAGCTGCAACGGGAAGATCTAATCTGTGTCACAAAGAGCTAATCTAATACATCAATAGCCTGTAAACCCTTTTGGAACCCAGATTTTGTTTGTGGTTGTGCTTGCCCTCTAACAACCCCCTCCCCTTCCCAGATCATTGTGTCTATAACTCATTACTGCATAAGTGAATTTGACAGACTGCTGTTTTCATCTGTGACCCCATAACACCAAAGGCTAGAGGGTGGGACCAATGGTTACCCTACTCAGGAGCCATGATGACATCAATAATTTCAATCTAAACAGTAGTTTCTGGTCCCACAGCTGTCAAGAACAATATCCTGTGACATAAAATAGATCAGATGAAAGTTAGTTGTCCACTGAAATAACGCCAAATATTCACATGCTGTATATTTTCCATAAAAGGACTCAAAGAAAAAAGCATCTCATCCAAACCTTCCTAATTTATATTATTCTAATATCTCTCTGTTTGTTTTTTTAGGCTTGAGTGTAATATAACCAATTAAACACTCCAGGAAGTTCAACCACAAAGCAACTGAAACAGAGTCAGTCTGATCAGTGATTAAGGTGATAGCGGTGTTAAGAGTGAGAGGACGAGGCATGTCCAGTAGAAACAGCAGGTTTCAACTACTCTGAATAGTAAGTACAAAGACGCACCAAAGCAAGACGCAGCACAACATGATGACAGATGAAAGAAACACCCTCATTAAAATTCCATTTGTCATGCTTTCTGTTGATCATTTTATCTTTCAATCTATCCTTTACACCAATATCAAAGGTTATTATTTCAAAAGAATACTTCAATGTAGAAAAATCTTCTTCCCCAAGAAGGCATTTCCTTAAAATTCAATTAACTCTGTTGATAAATAAACGTGGGAATTGTATCATCTCAAAGCAGATTTGCATGCTCCCATTTTTTTTTTCACTGTTTCTGAGGCAGCAAATAAACATTTGCAATCAGAGACTAACTCTTATGAATATTTCTAACAATGTTTGAGTCTCCCTAATTCAGATTTACCATAAAATTATACGTGGGACAAAAAGAAGACTTTGATAACGTTGTTCTCTTTGTCCAAAGTGTTTTACATCTCACACGTTTACTGTGCTTTGCATACATCTGCAACTGAATTGTGGAGATGTGCATATACAGTATAGACCAGGAGTCTGTGGCTTGCAGCCTGTTGGCTCACGAGAATTCAGTGGATTATTCACGGAGAAGTTAAGTATACCAAGTAATGGAATTAGTTTGTGAATTGCCAAAATGGTTAAAATATCGTCTGCAGTCTTAGATGAAATGTGCAGAATTTGTGAATCTATATGCAATAGGTTTTAAAGTAGAAAGTGTCTGTATTTAATGAAGGTAAATTAAAATGGCAATGCTACTTAAAATATGGCGATTTGGGACTCTTCTCTTCTCTTGAAGTTGTCCTTGAGGTCACTCACTGTAGTTGCAAGTAGCTGTGCTTACAATTGAAGAAGTCCCATTTAAAAAAATACATTTCATATAAAAATACTTTCATGAGTCTTTAATGTTAATCCTCTTAGGTCAATGCTGCAATGAAACACTCTGAATGCAGTTAAAACCTTTTAAAGGCCAGTAAATGTGGCATCCTCTTTTTCACCCCTCTCTCTCTCTCTCTCTCCCTCTCCTTGGCTAGTTATAGCTATTCATTAGCTCCAGCCCCTATGGCAATGAGAGTCTTTAACCTCCATTAGATCTAATGTTGATATGTTTCCCCAGCAAAGAGCCAAAACAATTAACACCCCTTCTCACATTTCTCTCCCCTTGGCCCCTAACCACATCAAAATCTGGGTCCACCCGTTCATTAGCCACCCCTGAGAATGCCCTTGGGGAGGAAATAAGTCAAATCCTTGACTGTTGTCTTTTGTATGGTATGCAGCAGGAAGCCAGAATGAGTTAAAAGAAACTTAACTCAACAATAATGAAATACTGTCATAAAACTTTGCAGCAAGCGGTACTTATTTGGATGAGCTTCTTAATCATGATGATACTAAATCATGATGAGGTAACAGCCTCAGTGCTTAGTGTTTGCTCGTCGTTTTATGTATGCATTATACGTTCAGCTACAGTGGTGGTTGTAGTGTTCTTGCTGCAGTAGTCCATCATTATCGAATTACAGTGCAGGGCAATGTACTATGCTGAGTGGGAGTTACCTTAAATGAACTAACGTGGACTTTTTTTTAACTCTTTCTCCGTTTAGCCGCTTCTAATTTGCAACAGAAAATACAACTTGAGCAAAATGTAATGCATCCCATGTTATGCTGTTATATCAACCTAATGAGGACATGTTAATAAATGTATCTGCCAAGTGATTAAATGTTGCATGTATCTGCAAAACGGTTGTTGTTTTTCCACAAGCTCTTCTCATAAACGCTAAAAGCATAATTCATCTTTTTTTATAGTTATCTTTTGGCAATCGTGGCACTTGGCTAATGTCAGGGAAAGATTGACGTCTTGGTTTGATAATTAAAGAGACAATAGTGAAGCACGAGACAGGACATGTTCACATTTAACTGAAACCACGACCTTTCATTAACTAATAAGCTTGTGTTGCCTCAATCTAAACATGTGGAATTTAAGATGCAAATCCTCATCTCTGATGTCAAAGTATGTTACTTATAAAAAAATGTCATTGCCAAAACAAATTAATAGTATATAAACGTAAATTTTAAAAGACAGGGTTTCTCGTTTGTAAGATATAGATTGAAAACAAGCGATTAAAAAAAAATGTGGTGTTCATTTCCTTTAAATATATCCAGAAATTTAGATAAATTGGTAAAATTGCATAAGTTCAGTTATGTTTTGGGCATCATACACTGAGTAAGGAACACAGAGACAAACATCCTCTATGGGCCCAAGCAGACTTGGTAATGTTATAAATAGTATAATAATATAATTTTAGGTCACATTATTTATTTCCAAGTACCTGTTGGAGGACTAAGCGTATTTGAGAAGCCGTACAGCACATCCAACTGCTGCAAAGCACCTTTTATTTTGGCAACAAGTTGAGCTCAGAAGCTCTTTGTCACTTCAACACTGGGGAACACCACCCCTCCAAGTGTTTAGCTGTCAAATGCATAACGTCTTGACCTTCTAAGACCCAGAATAGACCTCTTTTATCATCCAGGAAATTCCTAGTTTCCTTACCAATAGGTGTGGTGCAGTTCTCTGTGTATCAAATGTCTCACAGTAACACCAGTGGTCCTCTGACTTTAACCCTCAGCTAAATAGTTGAGTTGCTCTGATGCAGTTGAGGGAGTAGGTTTGGAGCCATGCGTGAGCGTACATGTTTGTGTGCGATGTTAAAGGGAAGAGGTCTAACAATTGTGATGGTCCATTGATATCATTGATATCCATCTAATCTCCTTTCTTCAGGGGGAAAGGGAGTTTTGGTTTCAACACTTAATTTGATAATCTGCAAGAAAAGCACAAATGGGACATTCTGCAGATTCTTAACCTTTCCTCAACTTTGGCACTCCCAGAGGCAGGAAAGGAGTATCTTTCACCACAGTTATTAGTTCACAGAGACACCCTTGACCTCTGCGGTGGTAGCCAACTGTCAACATAACTGCTGTTATTGTAAAACAGGTTCACTCTCTTTGACTTCTATTGGATAATTCAGGTCTATGTGTTGGCCTAGTTTCAAGAAACTTGGGTTCAAGCATATATACGTACATTCCAATTAAACTGAATAAGGCTAAATTATAAGACAACATTGACATGGAAGCCATGCTAACTTCTTTGTTTTTATAAAAAACATAAATGCTATAAACACTCTTGTCAAAGTACAACAGGCTTTTGTAAATTACATTTTGTGGGTCATATTTTCATATATTATCTTGATATAAAGAAAATATAGATTTTAGAAAAAGAGATATAATAAGACTAAGGTTATGGCTTGTGCTGCAAAACAGGAAATTTGCATTTGGTTACATATTCAAGATGTACATTCTTGAGAAAAAATAAACGTTCACTTTCCTCGTTGGTATGGGCTATCAATTTTTCCCTGAATGAAATACCTGAAGTGTTTGTGTTTTCATTCATTGATAACCTGGAGAATGTATTGAATGAAATGCACAGTAGGTATACCCAATTTTATTAGAGCTTAGACATGAGTAATAAGCTAGGTGTCTATCCTCATATACTATTTCTGGTCATTAGCATCGGATGTTCAAACTATTTATCAGAGAGAGAGCGGAGCTTCTCTGATTTCTTTCTTGTAGTTTTGTGGCTGGCAGTTTGGGTGGATGAAGCTGCGCTTACAAACCATTTTACATTTTACATCACACACATCAGTAGCATACACAATATTAACACATTATTTCTTTTTTTTGCAGAGGTACCAAGAATATAAAAACTTAAGATGTAATAGGTGACGGGAAATATAAAACGTGGAACACAGGCTGTTAAAAAAAGAAGAAGGTATCCACCACCTGAGTGACTTATTGGAATGTGTCCATTAAGGCATAGCAGCTTATGAACAGCCTCCTGTAGATGTACATGATACAACTCTCTAATATGAGCAGCCTGAGGATTTTCTTTCTTTCTTTTTTCAAAGGGAGTGAGTATTCAAAAATGGTTAACTTGTGTTGATGTGTACGTGTGCGTGTGCACGTGTGTGCGCGCACGCTCTTGTGCGTCATAAAGCCACGGAAATCCCGTCTGTTTCGTGGAAATACATTCGGAGTGAACGTGTTGTGGGATGTACGGCGGGAGGATCCGGAACAAAGTTTTCCCTCTCTCCCCCTCTCTCTCTCCCTCTCTCTCTCCCTCTCACTCTCTCCCTCTCTCTCTCTCTCTGTCTGTCGAAGCTGAGGAGCTTGTGGTGGTAATGAGAGTTTAACAAGACCCAATAAATCAGTTAACGGTGATGGTTTATTGCCCTTAACACATGCCATTTTTTACCAGGAGTCAAATTTGTATTTTTCAAACATTTTCTTCGGAGAAAAAAAAACTTTTATCCAGTGTGTTGTAGAAATCAGATAATTAAATTGTTAATATCATTTTTAATTACCAATATAATAATTAAGTCTATTCCGGGTTCTCCTATTTCTATAATGTCTTTACTTAGAGAGATTTTCGGTCTCCATACTCCCAGTCCCCCCTCCACCCCAACCATCATATTTAGCCCCCTGCACACATTCCCAGCAGGTTATCACAATTGCCATTCCTCCCCTTCCTTTCTGATGTGTTACCCAGATTACCATCAGTGCCCCTCAGATATTTTTAACAGATCCTCGGCGCTCGGCAATATCCACTCGGAGCCATCTGGTGCAGATCAAAATCTACTGACTTCTTGGGCTTCAGTCGTTAAGGTATTAAATCGAGATCTACAGAATACCTCCCGTTGACTCGGGAGGTGGGTGACATAAGAATCAAATCAAAATAGAACTGTTAAAACATGAACAGCCCCCTCTCGTGAGCCACATGGCTGTGTCAGGAGTGGACAGCAAAGGAAAGTAGAGGTTAGAGTCCGAGGCTTTTCTTTTTTCTCTGAGCTGAAAAAATGATGAGCGGTTCAAGAGGCGGTGACCAAAATATATATTTTTTTCAATTCCACTCGTTCGGAATTATATTTTTTGAGAGCCTATTTTATAAAATAAAAGACAATATACAATTTAGAATGTGTGCTTTTTAGGAATACAGAAGCCACAGTAAACAGGTTTAAAAACTGTCATGACTCTTTTTTTTCACTTTTGGGGGTTCATGTGTTGAAAATGAAGGCAAGCCGCTAAATTAAATTAGGGACTCAAAATGTACATGATAATATCCTGTGGCGCGCCAGAGACCCGCATACTTTACAACCTGGTTCCTCGGTGTTTGAGGAGTTGTCCCTGGCTATTCCTCACTCCTTTTCACTCAAAACATAGAAACGTGAAGTGGCTATGTTGTTACAAAGGACAACAACAATCTGGTTTAAGTCCACACACACACACACACACACACGCACACACACACACACACACACACACACACACACACACACACACACAC
>NW_022280119.1:1138142-1138898 GCF_004355925.1 Anarrhichthys ocellatus
ACACACACACACACACACACACACACACACACACACACACACACACAAACACACGCGCTTGCAGATGGCAAGAGGGTGAGAAAAAAACAGAGAGAGAGTTTGGCTGATTAAACCTTTATGAAGAAATCAAAGAAAACCAAAACAGAAGTCAATAAAAACATACATAATTAATAAATCATATGGTTTTCTTTAACTGCTTTGCCTTTTGCAGGAAAATGGTCTGGAAATTATTTATTTACGTCAAACTCACATCGCAAGCCGAAATATAATACTTATATAATACTTAATTTATTTATTTTTTTTCATTTGGTAATTTTATTAAGGCATACATTTTAGAATGCCCTATACCAACAAACACAATTAAACTGTTAGGTCGATTTAACAATTTCGTGTGTTTTGAAAACAGTAGATAATGAACACTCCAAAGGATAAATCCAACTTGGAGGAAGACACATTAAATGAGACACTATGAATTAAATAAACGCACCAGCAGCCCGTGATACCAAATACTAATTCCTCTGTGGAGAGGCATTTTCCCTCGTTAATTACAATTTAAATCTATTCAAAGTAAGTTTTCTCTTCTGACGGTTTTACTTCCCCCTGTGTCGGACAGCTGTAAAATCGTGTAGACAGGTTGTCATACAACAATCAAAGCCTTCGGTGAATGGACTCTAATGCTTGAACATTTAACATACAATAAGTCCAAACACGGGGAGAGAGAGAGAGAGAGAGAGAGAGAGAGAGAGAGAGAGAGAG
>NW_022280119.1:1138998-1172623 GCF_004355925.1 Anarrhichthys ocellatus
AGAGAGAGAGAGAGAGGAGAGAGAGAGAGAGAGAGGCCCCAGCCAATGTGCTCACTCTATATTCACATTATCCACATCGCTCCAAATGAGGAGGAGCTTGCAGGCTCAAGTAGGGGATGCCAATCAAAGCATCAACTTCAAATTGTATCTGAGAGATCAGCCTGGAGACCTCAGGGCCAGGCGCGTCAGTCGGAGCGCAATTGTTGATCAGATCACATCCAGCGGACTTTGCGCGAGAAAAGAGAGGAAGCCGAGATTTAAGAGCGGGTTGTTTTGACTGCACACCGCTGTATGTCTGTAGTAGCTGTGACTTTGGCTAAAACACTTTCCCTTCACTCCTCCGGGTTCTTTTTTTCTTTTTTTCTCTCGCACACTTTTTTACGCACAGCTTTGTCGGACGATACGACCGTGTGGCAATTCGGCGGTGGAGATGTCTTTCCCGCAGCTAGGCTACCCGCAGTACTTAAGTGCCTCCCAGGCGGTGTACGGGAGTGAGAGACCGGGAGTGCTTACGCCTTCGTCCCGGGGAGGGAGCACTGAAATCGGGGGAAGCCCGTCCGCCACAGCAGCGGCGGTCAGCTCGGTGTTGGGCATGTACGCAAACCCGTACGCACACAACTACAGCGCTTTCTTACCTTACACCAGCGCGGACTTGGCTCTTTTCTCACAAATGGTAAGAATTCATGTTGTTTTTTTTTTTTTTGGTTGTTTTCTTTTCGGGTTTGGTGTTGCACAGGCTACTGTTTAAGCTTGAAGTTCTCACCGCTCTATAGGCTGAGTAATGTAAACACAACGAATTCAGAAATGCAAATGCATTCTAGTATGTCTGATTTTTTTTAAATATTGATTTCTTAATATTAGTCAATATTTGCTCAAGTTTTCACTGATCAGTGCCATATTTGGCCGAGTTACAAATGCGCAAAGTTTGAGCTGTCGCTAAAAACAAAAAGAAGAATCAAAAACTCTTATTCAAAATGATGTATTTGCCCATATAGGCATATATATTACCAAAATATGCAATTTACACAAACCACGAGTTTTAGCTGATATTGTTAAAACGATCCAACGTTAAGTTACATTTCACGGCAGAAGAAAACAGATTGCAATATAGATCTGCGTTTTAAGCATGTCAGTAAAAGTAAAGAAAAAGTTTCTACTCGTTTCTTGCCGTGGACAGATTAATTGCTATCAGATCATTAAAAATAAAGTCCACATTTGAAAGTGCAGGCTATCAACGATAATAATACGATTTCACCGTTTCGGCTTTGTTTTGTGACAATATATGCTTCTGTCATGGTTGAATGCCACATGGATTTTTAATGTGTCTAGGTGAGGAATTGTCAGACATCTGTTGGCCTAAAGTAGCCTCTACCTGGTGATAATAACTTACTTGCAGTGTGTCAATGTGTTGGCAAATGTGTGCGTGAGGTCCATACGCAGCTTTGAGCTAAAGCTTCAAAACAAGAGCAATTATCCCAAAATCTTCAACGTGACCTGATCGATATGTTCGAGTTTTGTGCCCAAATGAAATATATCCCAGCCTGAGTAAGTGTGGCACGCTGGTAAAACTTCACTTAGGCCTTAAAAGTGCTTTGACATATACTTGAGCAGTGTGGAGTAGAGTTTGGCAGGTAAACATGAAAGCTGGCAGTCTGAATAGCATCTGAGTGTTCACAATGATGCGACGGATTTTTCTCTCGCCCTGTTGACTTAATTTATTCCGTTTTTAGACGGACATGTATACGCAACATGTTTGCTAATAAAAGGTCCTTGCGTTGGAGTGAGCCTTTGTGCACGCGCAGGTGACGCAGGCCTAGCATGTGGTATTTTGCAAGTTGAGAAACTTATTTGTGGAAAGCTCGGAGTCAAGGGTTTGAGTTGCAAATACAAACAATGGCCAACGTGCATTTAAGCTACGTTGTAAGATAATATAAATATCTATATTAAATTCAAATTAAATAAAGTTAAATTCAGTGTATCTTATACATTTTAAAAATTCCACCGTTTTTCTTCATCTTCAAGGGATCCCAGTACGAGCTGAAGGACAGTCCTGGCGTCCATCCTGGCAGCTTTGCAGCCCACACATCTCCAGCCTTCTATCCTTACGGCCAGTTTCAGTACGGGGACCCGGCCAGGCCCAAGAACGCCACCCGGGAGAGCACCAGCACCCTGAAAGCCTGGCTCAACGAGCACAGGAAGAACCCGTACCCGACCAAGGGGGAGAAGATCATGCTGGCCATCATCACCAAAATGACGCTGACGCAGGTCTCCACGTGGTTCGCCAACGCCAGGAGGAGGCTCAAGAAGGAGAACAAGGTGACCTGGGGAAGCAGGAGCAAAGAGGACGGGGAGGACGGTAACTTGTTCGGCAGTGGAGACGAGGGGGAGAAAAACGAAGACGAGGAGGAGATTGATTTGGAGAGCATAGATATAGACAAAATCGACGACAATGACGGGGATCAGAGCAACGAGGACGATGATGACAGATCAACGGAGGGGAGCAGGGACCACAGGGGCAGTGTCGGTGCGGGTGGAGAGTTGGACAGCTTGGAGAAAAGACGGGCCTTCGCCATACAGGCCCATGAGGCCTTTGACAAATCTAAGAGCACAATTTCAGTTCACCCAGGGAGTAAAGAGAACTCGGACGGCAACAACAACAACACCACAAGAGTCTTGTCCCCGGATAGACCCGGGAGCTTTCCTCTCCCGTCTAACAATAAGCCGAAAATATGGTCTTTAGCAGAGACCGCGACAAGTCCCGATAGTTCTTCCCAGAAACCCACGTCCCCTTGTGGCCCAGGGGCCACCACTCTCTCATCAGCGCCCCACCACCAGATCCAGACCCACCCGGCCTTCCTCCCCAGTCATGGACTGTACACTTGCCAGATTGGAAAGTTCCACAACTGGACAAACGGGGCTTTCCTGGGTCAGAACTCCCTCCTAAATGTAAGGTCGTTTCTGGGAGTAAACCAGCACCACCACCACCACTTGCAGGCCCAGCAACAGCCGACATCAGTGGTGGTGTCGCCATTAGCAGCCGCGGCAGCACTCAGCAATGACAGCAAGGCCCCACCAGAGAGCCACAGTCCGAAGCACATAGGTAACACAACACTCTCTACGCGTGCACGCGCATACATGTCACTGCTCAAGCGCCATGCATTTTATATTAAAGAGAAGCGTGTCTTACATTAATGGTGCATCGCACGCCTGTTTTTATTTATTTATTAATCTATATATGTGTGTGTGCTATAATATAATAAAGCACTGTGTACACGCATGCACCCACATATACATACTTAAATCCACAATGTTCACATACTAGATCAACACATCAACAGTGGACACCTTTTTAGTCAGACATGTTCATATATAAAAATATCGGACTATAATTTATCCAGCATTCCAGTACTGATAAGTGTTTTGCTTATTTCCTTTTTAGAGCACGAAAACGGTGTAAGGTCCGATTCACCTCCAACACAGATTCTGAAGTCTTCCTTTCGACCCATCCATGACAGGTACTACTTTACTTTTTTGCTTTTGTTGATTGTTGGAAACTAAAACTATATCAAAACTATATTTAGGAAAATAACTAGCAGCCCCATACATTCAGCATGCTGTGGTTATTGCATCATTTAAAATATGGACAGATTTATACATCCAGCAATGTATATAACATATGTCGTTAAACTAACTAAAATTAAGCATTAAGCAGGATTTTGATGAAATTATATCTCCAGTTATTATTCCAGAAAACGATTATAGGGGATACAAATTGTTTTACTATTTCCAGGATAAACCTAACTTTTATATCTGGGATTTTTTTTATTACATTTTTTTTTTTACATAAAACAACGATGATAAAATTACAAAATAAAAATAAATAAAACACAGTTTGCTTTGCGGGTGACAGGGGTCTTGACTCCCATCCAACACCCCCTTTAATTCCTCCCCTCTGGGGAGAGTGTGGCTACTTATCAAGTCACCGAGTAAAACGGGCTCTGTCTGGGCTGTGTGCTTTCCCTAAAGACCCCTGGGAGTCCCGGAGCCCTAGGGATCGCTCTTACAGAAAGGGGAAAAAAAGTTTACCTCGTTCTCAAGTAGGCCCAATACAAAATACCCCATTTGTGTGCAACAGTCATATAAAAATAACAAGCATATAGTATGTATATAAGATAATAAATGTTGATAATGGTTACATAAAGAGGATTTTTCCCCAGACATATTTTTTTTTTAGTCTGAAAATAATTTTTCGATATATCATTATTATTATCATTATCATAATAATTATTATCATTATTGTTATTATTATTATTATCAGAATAAGTAAGTGGGGGATTGGAGAGGGGCGCTGCAGTCTGTTTCAAATCAAAGCTGTTCAGCCAGACAATTGAGATGCATATTGAAACCCGCTGTCCAAACACGGTGGGGGTATTTATCTACCTTTCTGTATTATTCTTATCCAGATCCTCTCTGCCTTCCAGCGCCAGGAGTCCACAAGACGCCACGCAACGAGTCCTCACTGCTCTCTCCTCGGCTTGATCAAGACATTTTTTCGTGCTTGAAAAAAAGAAAGGATGAATAGAAAAAAAAGACTGTAAAAGACTTTACACTCCCTAAAAAGGACACTGAGAAATACTAATGCAGCGTAGCATTCAGTCGGTACAGAACAAATGGCGTAATTTGGTAATATCCTGTGGATGGATGGATTACTTCCTCTATTGTTGTGTAGCCTATAATCGCGCCTATAATGTTACTCTCTCACCACTCTGCCGAGGCAGGCTGGGACATTTTGGTAGGCTTTTTACTTTGTAATAATTATTATTATTATTATTATTTTTGTCTCTATCTTGTGTTTTTGGTGTCCTTTCTTTAATGTAAATACCAAGTGATTTAAATTTGTAAATAGGAAGCGTTGAAGGAATTTGTCCAGATCGTATATTTTGCCTAATAAACTAAATGAAATTATAGACAAAACCCACGAGTATCCTCAGCTTATATTTCTTTTCTACATGGTATTATTATTATTATTATTTGTATTATTATTATTATAAAAAGAAAATGCTGGCCTTCTACCAATTTCATTTCAAAAAGGGTGTGAATGGGAGAGAGAAAAAAGATATTGGCAGTGCGCAGCCAGCCTTAATTTTATTCAAGTTTGGGAGGAAAGCAGCGTGGATGCATTGAGGTGCTAATAAGTGTCCAGATGGTTGCTGGTGACAGAAAATGGACAGGAGCAGCTGGGAAGGTCATTAAGTAATAATATGGGAACGCCCAGCCCAAACAAAATCAAATGGTTAAAATCTAATCTGTCAGAGAGCGAAGTCGATTCAAAGATAAATTATTAATATTTTAGTTTTGGGAGGAGGAGCGGGCTGACACTGTTGGCCTTGAGGAGCAGGGTCAGTGTTTTGGGGTCCTTTCTGTCCCGCGGCTGATGGTGATCGTTAGCCTATGAAAGCAGCTTCTTTGCTCCTCAATCGGTAACCAAAAACAAATATTGATTTACCACAACAGTCTAATGGGGTTTAAACATAATAAGACGGAAGTGAAGTAATTAGCTGTGATGGGAGATGATGCGAGCATTTTTCTTTTCATTACAAGAGCTTCCACAAATATTATAGTAACGGTAAATGTAACATTTTTGTAAAATGTGATAGTTTTTGGTTAATTATAGTCTGGATAAAACTCCACGCTTTTTTTTGTTTTTGTTTTTTTTTTGGTAATCTATTTAAAAAATAATTGAAGTTTAGTAGGAGTACATGCTAGTTGTTTGAATTAGGGCACCTTTGTAAATGGCAGTAATCTGCGAACTGAGGTCAATTATTTGATTGGCCAAAACTTGTGGAGTGACATAAGCACATCTGTTTTGCAATATCACAGCGACCTCTATAGGCGAGTATTATATTGCTTGAAACAGCTTTCAGCCTCCAAAGAGCTATAAATCACGTGGAAATACTTGTACAGTACAAGTTGTACTGTAACTGTATTGTCGTGCATAATGCAGTATGCTTTACAGTTTGATTCAAACCCATTATACCTGACTGTATTATATGTCACACATCCCAGAGTAATACAAAGAGCAAAACTAGAAGTCACTTTATTTATGGGAATAGTGTGACACTAAATTCACATGATATATCATTGGAAAATGTTTTATTCGTTTGGGGCCGAAATCATCTTTAATTTTCAAATATTAATTTGCAATAACAAATCCACAGTTTGGGGCTTTAATCGTATTACCTCTTGAAAAACACAACTTCCAAATGAAGTTATTACAAATAATTGCACAAGTCTAAAACATCACAGCAACTTGCAAAAGTGACTCATCCTTTCTTTGAATGCTTGGTAAACGTTGACTAGACCGTGTGGCAGTGGGGGACGTATATGAGCATAAATCTGTGTCACTTAAATGGCCATTCTCTAAATAGTCACGCAGTTGAGGAAAAATTAACAAAGGTCACTGAGGGTTTTGTTGAAAGGAGCGGGGTCATTCCGCTTTTATGGCTACATTAACACAACTAAACTCACAACACAAATACATCAAAACACGCAAATAGGGAAATCTTAGTTCCAGAGCATTCAACAGAGCGAAAAGGAAAATAATTTTACCGTAATAGTCCGAGAAGGACGTTTAATATGACTGCGTCAATATTAACTCAACAGTCTTTTCTTTTTCTTTGCAGCCCTAACTCAATTGGTATAAAAACATTACTATGTGAAGAGATAAAAAAAGTGTTCCAGCCCACATCAGTAGATATCAGTCGTTGAAAATTAGATTAATATTAAGCCATAAGCCTGAACTGACTCCTGCCAATTTCACTTATGCTACCACACGTGCTTTGGCAATAATGATTCTGATTTTGCGGCGGAAAAAGGCAGGTGTGTAAATTCCATACCCCCCCTCCCTCCGTGCCCCATTTGCACATGACATCCTCTCATGAGCTGGCTTTTAAGGGTAAAATTAAATAACCTCTCGGTGTCCCATTTATTTCTTTTGTACTGAAACAGCGTGAGGTTAGCGCAAAGGCGTTAGCTGCAGGCCATAATATTGTGTTCCCATAATATATACAAAATTATTCATTTAGTAAGTGGATGTACAGTGGATTGTCTAATGGGTAATGAGCGGAGTTGGAGCTGATAATTAGGCTGTCACTTCCAGCCATTTCTACCCCGTATGCCCTGGGCCACGACGCAGGGGGAGGAAAGAAAATAAAGACCATGAAAAAAGATAAATTAATTAAATGTAAATATAGAGAATAAAGAATAATATGCTTTGGGATGATAGAGGTAAATGCATAATGTTCTTTGGTTTAGAGACAGCGTCCATTGTTAGACAGAGTAAACAATGCTTATATTATGGTAATTGCCCAATGATGGTTAAAGTGATAATAAAAATAATGATTACCATACATTATATCATAAATCCATTTACTCATGAGGAGACTAAGAAAAAGGTTGTTTTGCTGTTTCTTAAAAAAACTAAAAAAGATTTAAAAAAAACAACTATCAAAACTATTTCCAGCAACCTTTGAAAAGCTCCAACTCCTTCAAAGGCTAGAGGAGGTTCTGCTATATTCATCTGACGACTGACTGCTGAAACCTACTCGGGAGATATGTAAATTGTGGCTCATGCAAAGACAATAAGTTGTTGACCCTAAAACAATTTAGCATTCTGTCGCAGGCTGTGGCCCCCCATAATACCACAGTCTTTTGTCGGTGAACAAGGACCATCTCCCCCTGCAACTGAGACGTGTCACACTGTGGCAATCCATTCATTTTAGTGGTGAATTGTGCGCTGTGACAGTTTGTGTGTGTGTGTGTGTGAGTGTGTGTGTGTGTGTGTGTGTGTGTGGAACAGGGAGACCGAGGAGGAGAGAGGTGACTGCATGGGGAGGAAAGTTTATCACTGTCTTGTCTTTTTAGTCAGAAGCAGGCTATTCTTACAACAGACTCGACCCCTTGTAGCCCAACAACACAAATGTCTTTGCCTCTTCCTTTCCCGTCACCCTCCTCTTCCAACCCCCCGCTTCCCTTCAACGTCTCCCTTGTCTTTTCTCAAAGATGCCCGCCCATATCTGCACCCCTCTAATCCATTTATCTAGTTTCATGAGTGCAGCACTGGTCGCACGATGACACAAAAGCCATCCCCGGCCCTGGCCCTGGCCCCAGCTGGGGGACACACACACAACAACTAGCGACAACAAGTCAGTGGAGGCCGGCAGCAGCAGCCACAGCGGGGCCACCATCCAACCCTGCTACACCATGTTTAGCTGACTGCTTTGCTCCTGCTCCTTGTTTCAGCGACACAATAGCAGTGAAAGGGACGGATGCCTTGGTCACAGGCTTTTCATTGCAGGAGTGATAGGCTGCTGTAAGACACGATGCTTGCCACAGGAAGAGGTTGGAGGATTCGGTTGGAAAAGGGAAAACGGAGGGAGGGAGGCTCTCGGCACGGCTACACTCGAACACAAATAGCAACAAGGAACTGGTACTTGCCTGACAACTGGCTGGCTGGCTGACTGACTCGCTGCCGGTTCAGCAACAACTCACAACAACTCAACAACCCATGCAGACCCCTGCTGACACAAAAACCTGGCCTGGCTTATAGATACACTAGAAATAAACACGGTCTCTCGCTCATGTTTGCCTGGTTTTCTTTCATTTGGCCACTCAAAGCGACATTCTTATGTTTTGATCGGGCAAGAAAGAGAGGAGGAGATAACAAAGCGAGGCAGCGAGTGCAGTCGAGTAAAGTTTTCTCTGTCTCAGTTGAACATTCTTTCTGACTCAGAGTGAAGAACACAGGAAAGCTCTTTCACTCCTCTGCAACGAGGACAATATGCTTATTTGGATCTCAGTCAAAGTGCAGAGCCAAATATTTGGGCACTAATTAGCTGGCCTAATCTAGAAATATTATCCTCAAATCTGATATATCCTAGTTGAAATGATCTATTTTAAGAGACCTCGGCTGAACATGGAGGTTCATTATTATCTTCTTGTTTGCTACATGTTTGTTGATCAAAGTTATTTCCTTGTGTCTGTTGTTGTTTAAAGGGCACTGACAGGGTCCAATATACACACATAAGCGCTCGTGTTCAGACGCACACGCGTGTTCTCGAGTTGCGCTTCTGTTCCATTAATGACTCTGCAAACCAATTAAAGCTGGTCTGTCTTGAGTTCGCCTGAAGTATCCGTACATAGCAGCTCTACCAGAACAGTACTATATATAGGGGAGAATCCCCCTCCCTCTCATCACACACACACACACACACACACACACACACACTCTCTATTTCCAACACACACAAACCCAGTACGAGTACGCATGCACACATTCCTGGTACAGTCAGTTGGAGGATCAGAAATATTTTGCCTTAATTATCCTTCAGTGTGGATCATGTTCTTCAGGAGGGACTAGTAATGATGGGGGTATTTATAGTCATTCATTCTCTCCCTGTAATTATACACTCCTCAAAATTGGGGTTTTTACATTTGGCATGTGCTTGAGAACGTAAATTAGACAGACAGCACTGTTGTTGAGATCTCTTTGAAGTGAATCCCCTCCCCAAACACAATTTGATGGAAAGTTTTATTCTCTGCGATACCACGTCTCTTAGTTAGCAGAGAGTGTGTTTCCCAGCGCTATAGTTGAACAATGTTTCCTCAGCCCTGATGCACTATAGGTTCAGTTTGACATGATAGGGCCGCAGGAATTTCTCTGCAGCCAAATCAATTTACAGTTATAGCATGTCATACATAACATTACCTGCACTTGACCATAAGCTGTGGAAAACTATTGTCTTTTTTGCCTCTAAAATTAGAGCCATAAGTAGAGGGAAATGAGAATGCACAGGTATCATATCAGTGGGTTAGCTGACACTTTTATGAAGGCAGCTGTGTGTGTGTTTTCAATAATAAAATGACGATTGACACGGCATGGAAGCCAAGAGCCTTGTGCCCCCTTCTCCTCCCAGCACAGATATTTCCACAGCGGCAGATAATAAAGTCTGATTTTCCTGCTTTCTTTTCTGATGTGATGCCATTGTGGTTTGGGCTAATTCCAGGGGGCTGTACAAACGGAAGCGCGGCCATCTGAAGTGTCATACTGCAGCTGTGGCTGAAGCACAGGAATTTCCATTTAGTAGAGGATGCTTCTCTCTCTCTCTCTCTCTCTCTCTCTCTCTCTCTCTCTCTCTCTTTCTCAACACTCGCAGCACATGTGCAGCGCAGAAGGTGATATCAAATGCAACTCCATCTTCGTCCCTGCTAATGTGAAGTCTTTTCTCTCTCTGTCCAACTCAACACGTCTACGCCGTCTCTCTGGCTTTATTTATTTTCACTGTGGTGAACAATGTCAATTTATAGAGTCTGAATGTGTAGTTGTGCAATTAATATATACTATTTTTAGGTTTGTTTTTAATGTGTATGGAGAGTAAAAATAACCATCAAATAAAGTGTTTCATTCATAGACTCAATATAACTCAAACATTTAGTGTGTGTGATCTGGGTTTGGTTAAATATTTCTTCACTTTTTTTAATACTGTTTTTCAGGAACTGACTGTTTTGCTCATAATGTATTCCATATACTGTATTTTCATTTTAATTTCTGTAGTTGGAACAGTGTCTTGCTACATGGTAAAAAAAAGTTTTTTGTTTCCAGATACAGAAGATCTATAGGAGTATTTTTGGTGGATTACATTCGGGCTAGCAATAACACAATGTTAGACATAAAGGTACTTAATGAAAAGTCACTCCCATGATATAAAAAAACAGATGTTTGATAATCAGTCAATTCAGGATCATTTTAACTTTAGTTCCACAATCCATTCATAAACCCAAATCACCATCATCAATCAAGACTTGCTTAGACCAGGTTAGTGATACCAACACCACCTCTCAGCTCGAGTTATCAATAATTTCTACAGAAAGGAAACATAAGATGTATTACACCCTCCATCCCCTCGCTCAAAGCAGACAATTACAGTGTCAGAAGCTGTCACCTAGTGCACAGTAGCCAATACATCCAATGCCGGGTCACCTGCCAAAGCTGAAACAGAAGAAGAGCAGAACAAGAACACAATGTGTTGGAACTATCACTTCACACACACGGAAAAGCTGAACTAAACAGAGCCGGCCGGTCAACCACCAGACTACCTTGCAGTGATACCTTTCCCCTCTGCTTGAACCAGAGGCCCTTTCTTCATGCCTGCCGTTCCCCCGTACAGTACCCCGTGTAATGTTAGCCGAGACACATGGCGCAGAATGCCGGGAGTTTCAAAAGAGGATAGTTATGTCAAATATTAACTGCAGAGCTATCTGACATAACAGCCACTGGGGTGTTGTTAATGCATGCCATTGATATAGGAAAATATGTCCTTTTATTCCCTTAAACATCCAATCGGTGATTATTTTCTGTATCAGTGACAGGTAAGCATGCAACAACACACTATTTTGGAACAACAAAAAAAATCCTGTTTGACAGCTGATAAAAAATATCCATTTAAGCAGCTTTAAGATGTTGCATGTGTATGACAGCCTTTAGATGTTAACATTTGCTTGATCACATTTTATTAAATCTAATCATGTCTTTTAACTGCTTGTCTTGGGTTAGGGTTAGCATTCAAAGAGGAATCAGCACACAGGTCCAGTGGCCATACATGACCTCAAAATGAAGAATATCACTTATGAGTTATTGTAGCTGTAATACCAACGGTCTCAGCCACCGACATGATGCATGTCGTCAAAGTGACATTAAACAACGTGCACTCTTTCTCTTTACCAGAAAGCTCATTCTGCATGCTGCTAAATGTCCTGAGATCAACATGCACTGTTATTGACGCAACAACAAAAAAAAGCGTAGGCATACAATATGTATGAGCTCTGTTATTGAGACCATATGAATCACGCGAACAAAGCATTTTTTCATGGCAAATCATGTTCACATCAAAGTTTAAAAATACACATCCACATCTTGAGGAAATGCCATCACGTTTTCCCTGTGATCTGTCTGGGCACATCTGTGGCCAATACTGTCTAGCATGTGGTCAGCTCGGCTTCTAATGCTTTATCTCTGCTTCAGTCTGCAGGAACAATGGCAGTGGACCCTGAGGGTGCTGGTGCACATGCACAAATGCTTGTGGCCATTCAGATATGCACACGCTGCTATATACTCACAAACTTGCAGATTGTGGACGTGTTTGACATCCGTGCACACATGCATATGCAGTGTGCGTGCAGCAATGCACACAAACACACTCTCATGGTTTGGTCAAACAAAATCTAGCGTGCCATTAACTTTGCTCGCGGCACACATCACTCCACTGTCACAACAGCAGTGAACACTGGGCTCTTTCATGCAATGAGCAAAGTTGATCTCCCTGTCGAGACTCATAGTTATTAATATATGATCATCAGAATATGTATTATATGAAATCATAGATTAGTTTATGTGGCAAGGTTTGGTTTTCAAGTACCAAATGTTAAAACTAACATGTGGCTGTTCACGGTTAAAAGAGAACGAGCAAGTTGTTTGCTTAATCATTGTTTGCACCTCATTGAAAATGTATTATTTCTTATTTTCTCTAATTATTGGATAGAGCAATAGTAAGGCAATAATCCCACTTTGCATAAAGTGCATTCACCAAAAAAGTGAGACTTGTGTGTTGGCTTAATCTCTATACATTTGCCAACGGGTATTCCTTTGCTCATTTTAAACATTTCATAAGCCTGTCGAGCCATGCAGAGCTTGTGTGTCCTTCCATCTCAACAATTTGCAGCATGTGCCGCTGGGCCTCTATGCAGGGAAAAAAAAAACATATATGGTGTTTCTCCTTTTAACTAAGATTAGTACAGTTCTGATGCACTGCAGCCTTTAAAATAAGCTGTTGAAATGCCAGCAGTTGGTACGTGGCAGACAGGGGTGGCAGTGGCTTGAACGATTGGAGTTATTCCAACTACCAAGTCCTCAGCAGGCCCCTCCTCTCTGTTTTTGGCTTGACCGCCATCAAAACCACTGGTTCATCACATGAAAAAAAGAGGGGGAATCAAGAACAGAAAGATAGAGATGGAGAGATAGGGGTACAGAGAGATGGATGAGGGCAGGAAGTGTGGTGGCTCTATCTGGTCTCTGAGCATGGTCTGCCCATTGATTGTCCAGCCACCTTGCTCACCCTCTCTCTCTCTCTCTCTCTCTCTCTCTCTCTCTCTCTCTCTCTGTGTCTCCTTCCTCTCATCTCACTCTCTTTCCTTGGGAAAGCACTTGCTGAGAAAATCTTTATGAACTCCTGGGCCTGTCGGCGATGCTGGGGCTGCTTAAAACCTGTCACTTTAACAGCTGTGTGTATGGGCTCGGCCCGGGATAAAGCACTTGGAAGTGGCAGGGCTTACACCATAGGGTGAGTCTTTATGAGGGGCCCTCCTGTGTGGCGGACGCTGCTGGGGCTGTTAATTGGCCCACTCTGAAGTGCTGTATATCTGCCCTTCATAATCCAGATGCAGGCGGAGGCAGCAGGGAAAACCAAACGTTTATCCAACGCTTGGGCCCCAAGCTCACTCCCTGCTCCCTCTAGTTTACTAGTTGTTTTCGAAGCATAAAGGCACACGTACTATAGGCTTAACCAAATGCACCTTTTTACTGACTGATAATATGTAATAAAAAAAATATATATACTGTATTTATTTGTTCAGTATTCAGGTATTTCATAACTTTCCTATACAACTACAAAACAAGGTCCTTGACTATTTGTTTGCATCAGTGCATAAAGAAATTTGCACTCACATATAATAGTATAACCCTACTACCAACAGACACAGCTGCAAACTAGTATACACACACACGCACACACACACACACACACACACACACACACTCACACACACTATACAGAGCTCCACAGGAACACCAGACTAGTGTTAAGCAGCTTTTTGCATCATGGGAGGAAAATAAACACTGGTTCAGCTAAACAGCCCAGGACACCATTTCCTCCTCAGCTGTGTTTTCTCTTGAGTGCATGTGTATGTGTGTGAGTCAGTGTTGCTGTGTTACCTGGTGCGAGTGTTAACGCTGTTGACCAAGTCCTGCAGTGAGATCGAACATAGTCATTACAATTTAAGCTTCTTCTTTTTTTTCTGGACCTAAACTTCATCAAAATGCACCTTCCTTTTGCCACTACATTTGACAAGATGATCAATCTAGTGTTTACATGTTCTTGCGTGTGATCCTAATTTCTGGAAAGACTTAAGAACAACTGGTATTAATGGCTTTGTGACTTAATGTGACATACAGTACATACATATGATTGTTTTAGTTTTTTTTAAGAATTCATCACTCTGATTTGGCAGTTCAATATGACAATCAAACCTTTGGGTTTGACTTTAATCTTTTCACTTGCCTACTAACAAGCACTTTGACGCAACAGAAGGGAACAGATGTTGCACAATCGTGAGGAAACTTTGAAGTAAAGATGATATAGCAGAGGCCGCAGAGGCCGTCTTTGAGATGATTAAAGTGCATCTGAACTCTATAGCCTGTCCAATGATGGGCAGAAATGATGAGCAGTTGGTTAAATACGTGGTTTGCAAACATTTAACAATGCCTCCTATTATTATTGTGAATTGCTCTGTAAAAAAGAAATAATAATCAAAGGGACTTGTGACAATCCACATAGAAGTTCTTCATTTGACTGCAGCTTCGTTGATAGAAATCACATGCAAATCAATGCATTTAAGTGAACTGCTCCACAGCCAACACATTCTGTGTGGACACCATTTACATGAACAGTATTTCACTCATCATTAATGGGATTATGCAATATAATATGGTAGAATATAATATGGTTTAGCCAATCAATTTCACCTGTGTGTTACAGAAGCATGTTGCAAAACTACTATTTAAACACAGTTACAACTAAGGCTGTTGAGCATTAAGAGTTCAGTTTAGGCAACAGAAATCATTTTGGCTAACTCTAATGCAAAGTTTTTATTCATGGTTGAATAAGAAAAACTTTAGCAAAAAAAGATAATTTACCGTAAAAAAACAGCTTTTTATGAGCTCCAAATACCAGTTCTGTGAAGTTGAAAACAGATGTAGAAGCCTTCCCACTAGCCCCGACCACATCACCCTTACTTTTCAAAGCACTCTTTCAATGTCATTGTGTTCCTACTTGTGTTTCCTTTGCTAACGCATATTTTTTTCCCAGTTTCAACTTGTTGCATTAGTTGTATACGTTAAATCAACATATTTCAAGGGACCGGGTTCTGTTCATTTAAAATAGTTTCAGGAAGCTCGTGGCACTCATTTAAGATCACAATCTGATCGCACTTTCTGCTTATTGCACACAGTGCAGTAATGCCAGCAGCCATGGGTTTGTGTCACTTTTATTTCCAACGGGAAATATATCAATTTGGAATGAAAGGCTTAAGATTACTCCACTTATGTATTTCTACTGGAAGTGACATCAGAGCTGAGTCAGGCCATTACATCAGTATAGCATTAAAGTTGTTACGTCAGTCTGGCATCAAACTTAACCAAGGGGGCAGTTCGGGTAATGTGTCAACTTTGAGTAAAAAGAAATATGGGATACCAATGCTGATAAACTTCTTTTCTCTAAATGCATTACAGAAGTGGATCTCTGGGGCCATTTGGAACAAACTGAGACTGTGATGGGAGAGGAGACAGAAGATGAACTACAAAACCCGCTCATGAACCTATGCACTCAGCAGATTTTACTCATATGACAAATTGATTTACTTGAGCTACATCCCATTCCAGCCAATGCTACACATGAAAGACCTACTAAAAGTCAGCCATCAGCACATACCAGCGGGTGACATGTATGAGACAGCTGATACCGTGAGTGGCTCCACAAAAACAGAGAAGACGTGTTGAGAGCGCAGCATGAGGGCAAGAAAGTTTAAGGCAGAAACAAAGAGATGGTAGAAAGTATAAGAGGAAGAGAATATTAAATAATCAAAAGATAACAGAGAAGAGAAAAGAATCAGGGGGAAAAAGAAAAAGTGTGACAGCAGGAGAGGAGAGGGGAGGAGAGGAGAGGAAGGAACGTCAAAGAGCTTTAGAGTGGATGAGCAGCCCATAAGGTTGCCAGATGAGCTTCAGCGAAACCACAATCCTCAAAACGAAGACAAACATACGCCAGTGTCTCCTGTATGCCTTCCACTGACGCCCCTAAACGATTGTAAACATTAGTTCTCGAGAAAAGGGAGGGTTCCCCGGGGCCACTTCTGTGCACATGGATCGCACTACCTCAGCAGTGTTGCTAGATAATCACCAACAGATAATGTTTGGTTAGCACAGACAATTCTGGGGCCTGATTTCACCGCTGCTCGTGAAGGCTGTGTGTGTGTGTGTCAGAGTAGCTTTGGCAAATGGCTGTAAATGCTGTTGACGCAAACCTGGAACGCGATTGTGCTGTGGGTTTTTATGCTTGTGGCCTCACTGGAGCTGACTTAGTCATTCCTCAGTTATTATCGAGGACAAGGCCCTAACTCCAACGAGAATTAAATCAACAGTGATGAACACATGTACAGCTTGAAAAGGGGCCATGGTATGACGTACGATTGTAAGTAAAGTGATATATAGATCAACGTGAGTCCTTCGAGAACTTTAGAATTGCCTTCACAATTTCTTTTTTTTTTTTTAAGTTTGTATAAATCTTATAAGTCACAATTAAAAGTTAGGGCCAAAATTGTGTTATTGTCAAACTAAAGAACATTCAAAATGAATTGTGCAATTTATACAAAGAATATTAAGTCATAAAAAGGAAACTGTTACACCATGTGTGATAGCTTTGCTTAAAAAGATAACGGGTCATACAAGACAGAGAACATGTTCTACCACGGGCGGAATTAATGGGAATAAATTGTGATTTGTACAGAAATGATTTGTGGTGCAGCTCTCTACATCTTACATTGTTCCCATCATATTTCTGCCAATGCCATAGGTGTTTATATCTTTGTGTTATTGTGGCCTTGAGGTTAGCTTTCTGAAGAACTCCACATTGCTCTGTATCAGCTAATTATTTACTAGCTTTGACACCAAACAAATCCAACCTCTCTGAGTTTACGTTAAACAGGCCGCGGCTCTCTGGCGTTCTTCAGATGAAACATTGCATATGTCACACAGAGTGCGTCTCCCTTTGTGCCTTGTTTTCATCCCTCGAGGACTACTTTACTTTGTTTGAAGTCTCATTTATTTTACCAACGTATCAGCTTCAGAATTGATTAGGCCTTTCGTACAAACACCCACAGCAGTGTTGCTTTTACATGGACATTGGAGGCAAGTTCCTGCTCGCCTGAGCCATTAAAGACATAGCATGCCTTGACAGTATTAGCATATCCAAGCTTCCCCAAAGGAATACAAGAGGAAACAAAATGTAAACAAAACAGACATCTGAGAGGAGATATTTGATTCAAACTTTCACATCCTCTTTTCTAAGGTTGCTTGAAAATGGAAACCTGGAGTTTGTTTAGATTTGCCTCCCCTGGGATTGGTAACATTTGGCCCCTAAGTATTAATTAGTGAACTGGCACAAAGTCCACAGCTGCTTAAGGTAACTGTCGAAATGTAAATTGCCAAAATGTAAATGCCAAATGTAATGTACACCGGAGCAGGTCTCATTTTGAAAAAAATCCCTAACTGTAGAGTTTAACATGAACAGCACACAGGTCTGTAAGGATCTCTATATGAGGGTTTGACAAAGCAGAGGGGCCCAGAAAATCCCCTCTCAGTAGACAAGACCGATACTTGAATTAAACAACCATCTAATTATATTACACCCCTTACGTGTGCCACTGAACAGAATCTCTTGTGTATTATTCTTGTTTATTTGTATTATTTACTGCTCTGATTTATTGTGCCAGGCAAAACACACACAGAGAGCGGGATCGAGTTTAACGTTTGAATTTGTCACGTATATTTACAAAAATAAGGGCACTTGTTATTAAGTCATATTAAGTCACCTTGGAGGAGAGAATTAATATCATAAAGTATTCAAGAAAGTCAACAACTCAAGATTCAGACCGTCTGGAACAGCGGCCTATCCAAACAATGAGAACATTGTTATTTCCTTAAACCTGTTGGCACAAGTCATTGAGGGCCGTATCATATGCCAGACAGCTGTTTCGACATGAACTCAGAAAGACTGAAATGGAAAAAATAGAAGACAAAAAAAAAGAAAAAATGAATTTGTAAAATGATTACATTATCCAGTGCCCAAGGCAGTATACTGTAATCAAACAATTACAGGGGAGCAATTTACTCGTTGACTACTGTTGCACCATGGTGTCAATGCTGACTCTCTCACATGTGAGATGAATAGAACATTTACCATTATTAGAAGATATTATCAAGTTTCATAGTTTGACCTATAAACAAACAGAGAGAGGAATGTTTCACAAGACCTACACAAGAGGAAGGTCCCCATGTGGGCCGTTAGTTTATTTGAGGGTAAGTGTGTGTATCTGTGTGTGAGGCTATATAGCATATTTGTGTTTTTGTACTCATGTAATCATACAGAGATACAAAGACAAAAGGAAGGAAGGAAGGAAGGAAGCAAGGAAGGTGAGACAAAAGGAAGTAAGGACACTGTGGAAGGGGAATCATTTCTCAGTTAAAGGAAATGAGGGGTTTTGTACACCCATCACATTGCTTCCAGGCCGACACTTGCTTTGTTTGCCTTTACAGAGAAAGATTGAGAGTAGAAAAAGACAAGAAAAGAAAGAAAGAAGAAGAAGAAGTAGAACAAGAAAAGTAGAAAGTGGCCCCCTCTTGGCAGCCCAACGCTGTCCAGCAGACATGCTTTAGGGGTTGTATTGGTGGCATTCTGGTAGAGAATCAGGGTAGCATTCATCCGAGCATGCCACACAGAGTCTCTGTGGCGAATCCACGCTGGAGGCCCTAGGACAGGGAGTTTGTGCCGCTGAAAGCTTGGGACAACATAGCTCGACAGCATCTCTCACACACACACACACACACAGACACACACACACACACACACACACACACAAACACACTGCGAGAGAAAAGACAGGCTAGTTTCCCACAGGGCAGGGCTGAAAGCTACACCATGTTCAACTGGTACAACATGATGAAAGTGAACTGGAACACATTGTGCTGGACTGCCACCGAAGGGACATCGCCACTCCGGTGATCTTTTTTAAGCATGAAGCAGTGTTTTTTTTTGTGTGTGTGTGTGTAAGCCCTATAATGTCAACTGGAGTTGTTGGAAATACTGTTGCCATGTAGCCATCAATCGATTAAGTGACTTAAACGTGTGAAGCAACTGTTGGACAGTGAAGGATTTCTGTAAGTCTGCTGTAAGCAAGTGCTGAGGCATCCATAAGCGGTTGTATGAAGTAATGTAGCTGCAACACAGCTTTATATAGATATGTTAGCACTTAATATAGAAAAGATGGAAATATTTTATATTTCATCATTTACTTATTGCATGGCATTATTATAAATGTTTGTACATGTTTCGTAATGTATTCATTCAAGTTTTCTTTTTATTTATTATTGGCTTCAAGCGCACAGTAAAAAATGTAACACACCGATTGATTTTCAGCCTTCATTGATATTACGTACCGTTATGTTGAATGTAATCAAGGAATTTGAAACCTACTTTGAAAATGTTGAGTACTTAGATAGACATAACCACTCGCCAGCAGTGCACAACCCTCATCCACATGGATGCATACTTTGTGTCAGCCATGTTTTGAGCAAGATTTTGTGTGTTAGGGTCAAAGGCGACCTCTTGACACGGGGAGTTTATACATGCTAATGAGGGGTGCACTCTAACCTCATCGCTAAGTGCATATGGCACACACACAGGCTTGCTTCTTGAGTTATGTGGGACCAGCATGTCCATCATTGTGGTGAGGGGCTTTCAGTCAGATACCCAGAAACAGAAACTAAAAAAGAAAGAAAAACACATTTTGAAAAGATATAAAAATTCATCTTGAAATTTAAAGTATTTTTTGGGCCGTACCTCGAAGGTTGCAGTCAATTTTTAATTCCATTTTATTTTTTTTATAATTTCCTGCAATTGAAAGTTCACATCAGTATTTGGATCTTGACGTTGTGTGATATGTATACCCACTCTTAAGGGGGTTGAACTTTGTTCATCAGCAGTTTCTTTTTTGAACACACACACACACACACACACACACACACACACACACACATACACACACACACACAGGACTAAATCGTATGCTTTGGAAGAAGTTGCAGCTTTGAAAACTTACTTTTCACAGCCAAACTTCTTATACATATTTGCAAGAAATCAAAGCCTCTTTGTGGGGCTGGCCCTAATCCTTTCTCCGGCACATAAAGGATGTACCTTTAAACTGGCTTTCAGTCCTCTGACAACCATGCAAATTGGTGAGAGGTAGGATGCCATCTCATTGACATTGTTTGTTAGAATAACATAGCGCAGGGGAAAGGTCCCGTCTCAGGCATTCCACTGAAGCCCTCCCCTCTGTGAAGTTGCCTGATGAATTGTCACAAGCTTGTTATTTGCCATTAGTTTCTAGCATTTCTTCCTCCTGTTGGCCAAACTAATTCAATCTTTTTGGGGGGTAATCTCATTGAATCCCCCAGGAGGTGTTGGGTAACTTTTCAAATTTGTTCCCCCTCTTTTTCTTCACATAGTAGTGCTGTACCTGACCCAGTTTATTTGGATAGTTTCTTCCTCATCTTATTATCTTAAAACATTTTTTTTCACCCAGACATTTTTTAATTGTTCTATAATCACAGTGACTAAATTCATCCTACAGTACTTCTATCTCATGAGTGCAGTTTTATGTTTTTTCTTTCGGTTGTCATGAACGGTACACATTTAGGTAAATAACTCCAATGAAAAAAAATAATTTAAACTACCTTAATTTTAATAGTAACTTGGTAGCACGACAATTATTCACAGAGGGCCTAGGTACAGAATCACTATAATACCTTTTAATATATATATATATATATATATATATATATATAGACATTAGCAGTAAAGCTAAACAATACAAAAGAAGAATACAATTCCCAAAGTTGTTGTTTTTCTTGAATACTGACCAAATGATGCTCCCATGTCTTTTCTGCAACTGTGTTACATCTGGAATAATAAACAATAATTTCACAACCCTCCTGTGATAGACTCCTGAAAAGGACAGTAATATGTATGTTTACTCACAATGATCCACCCTAAAGGGCATCAATCAGAAGTCACATTGTAATAAGATCCAGAAGTGTGCTCAAATCAGAGCAGGGCGCTGCTAACAGCCATATCCTTTTGATAGCAGTGTGACTAAGAGTTTAATTTGGGAGCAGCCATCACTTCAAAGGGAGATTTGAGTATTTTCCTGCTCATTTGCACCCCCAATGGGGCCTATACATTATAGTATAACCATGCCTCGGTCCTCTGCTCATGCACTAATGCCATCCTGATTGCCTAATTTCTCATGTCAGCAACTTCTTCTGGGTAGTGAGAGGAGCACAATTAGGGGACAATTGAACATGATTGTGATGGGAATGTTCTGTGCAGCAGCAGGCAGCCCGCAAGCCGCCTCACTGTAGGATGGTTTTGGTTAAGAGGACGATGCATTTTTTTTTTTTTTTCAACCCATGTTTTTTCTCAAAGTTCATCCTCAGGACACATCAGGAAGTGACTGTGATGGGCAGGCAGTAAGCAGTCACAGAGGGAACACCACGACTTCTTGCTAATTAAAAACATTTAGACACTCAAAGCGTGGAATCACGGGTGGTTGGGTTTGTTTGACGATCCATGAGGCTTTGTGTATGCATTCATTTGAACTTGTTTTTACACTGTAGTTATCTTGGGATTGCGTATGAAAATCACTCCGGGTGAATTCACATTGAAATGTTACTTTCAAATTCTACAATAGATTTATACCAACACCTTGTCAAATAGTTGTATATTAAAATATCAATTGAGCGAAATAGTGCTAATACAAAGTTATCACTGCAGTCACACTCAAAATTCTAAATTGAAATACAGTCCGGCAGTGATACACATTTCCAATGAGGTTGCATGCTTGAAAAAAAGATAATCACTGGCAGAACATTACAGCATAAACACTTGTATAGATTCATCCTAAGTTTGTGACTGTGGTTGCATGCTCTGATCAGTTAAATATATTCATGTGGCAGCGGAAGGAGCTCACTTATAGAGAAACTCCATTGTGCTGGTTCAACCAAAAGCCAAAAGTTGGCATATGGGTGGCTTTTAGCTTTGGAACATGTGGTTTCCTATACAGAAGAAAACACTTTTCAGAGTGAGACCCAGTCACTGCCAACAAACTTAAATCTATGAAGTTAAGGGGCGGGAGATGTGTTTACATGATGAATTAGAATACTTTCAAGGCACAGCTCGTTTAATGGAAAGTTGCAGTGATACACTTAACTCTCTAAGTGCGATCTCGTTTTCAAAATGTCAAACCTTTCAAATATAAGTGAAGTTCTAGTAATTTCCAGTCACAGCTCAACGGTGGCATTATCTGGTTTTGAGGCCATGTATGCATTATCTTTTGTTATTGGACTATTTGTCATAAAAGAGCACTTCCCTCTGTTCAAACAAACCAGTCAGTGTTGCAGGGACGGAGCAGCGGGTCGAGAGCATTCTGGTTTATCTTACCTCTGGACAAATAAACTATAATGCTGACTAATAACTGGCCTGGAATGTGAGGAGAGCTTAACTCTCAACTCAGTGTGTTGTTAAGCATAATGAATATTACAGGCCCCTCTGTATACAATGGCAAGGCTTGGTTTAATTTACTACACATGGCTGAGGCCTTTAACTGAACATTGACCCCCGGCTGAGTCAAGAGAATTAACTTGCGCATGTATAACAGACTTGAAATTGGCATAGTGATAAAGATTGACGACTCGCGGGCAACTTTTCAAGGTAAAGCTGGTGGGAAATGGCATGTTAAGGAGGAGAAAATATATGTTCAAATACGGAAAACACATTTACAGTGCAAGAAAATAGACACACTATACACATCATTTAGAGATATGGTCACAATTCTTGGAAAGACTTACATGTAGTTAAGATATTAGATGTTCTAGAAATGATGGAGACATACATAATACACATATGATATGATGCAGAACAGTATCCTCATCATTTGTAATTGTCTGTGGTGGGGCAAATTCTTTATTGATACTGAAAAATGTTGCACATGTATTGCAGATTTTCCTCATTACTATGCTCATAAACGTGTCACAGTTATTTAATTTCACTTTAACTCACAAAAAGGGCATTATGTCCATAAATAAGTAGGCAAAAAGGTTCATGCCACTCTGTGTTATAAGGAGAAGAATAGCAGAGTATCACGGCTGTCCCGCCTGTCTATCGTTAACAGCAGAAGACACAGCGAGGCCACTGGGTGCCTCAGCAGGCTGTAGCTGTCAGGCTTTCCAGCGAGTCGACAGCCCAAGTGATAAGACCACTTTAAAAAGGAGAAATATCCGCCTCTCCTCCCCTTTAAGAGGAAATCTGCTTAAAATACCATGACTGTCTTGAATGTGGCTTACGGAGGGTGTGATCATTGCTGGCTGCTTTGAGAGTAATAAACTCAATACAAGTGACTGTCTCCCTCTGTTCGAGGCCCAGTGACTCGCACAAGCCATCAGAAACAGAGAGGTTGTCTCAGTTTCCGTGCCACTGTAAGCCACATATTGATGCCCTCAACACTGGATAAGGAAGAATAAGCTTCACTGTGGGATATCGATTGCTATAGTGCCAAGTAAGCGATTAATACATTGAATGAATGTTGTGAGCAAGACACTCATGCTTCCGCAAAGAGTGATAATGTCGTTCATGGAGTTTTCCATACCACAAAAAAAAAAGAAAATGGCAACAAGGGTGGCTGACAATGAGATCAAGGGTGAGAGGATCAAAATGATATCAGGGGTGAAGTATGAAGGACACTAGGTTACAGTTTGAAAGAGTATTTCCCATCCTCTGAATGTATCTGTCTTGGCGGTGTTCAATGTGAGCTATAGAAACACAGCCCAATTCCCCTGAGCCCTCTGTCTCTCTCCCACCCCTCTGGGACCTAATTCCCCCGAGGTTTCCAACTGCCTGTCAAAGTTTTGCACCAACTATCGAAATGGGAAGGGGTTTCTGCAGCGTGAATACCCTTTGCGATCAACCGAGGTGTATAGGTATCTGTTTTGCTTGGAGTTGCAGAACTGAGGCAACATTCTGATGAGGACGCGTGGAGGTCAACACCTTGGTGAAAACAATGACAGATGCAGTAGCACAATATAAATTCACCATGGCATCCAGCCTCAGCTCCAACTGTCAGCAGCATCAGAGGGCATCAGGGGAGCCCTCTGCAAAAATGAGGGGGGAAAATGAGCAGACGAGGAAGGCAGCAGAGTTTGTAACAGTGTCTATTACGCTGCAGAAGAATTTGCCTGGGAGCTCGGCTTGACAGATTAGTCCAGCGCCCAGATGGGGCAGTGCATCGGTGAAACAAGAGCTACTTTTATGAGGTACGTAACACAAGCCCGGGGTAGCCACGGCAAGGCCCGGTAAGCGATCCCTTGATGAAAGTGAGGGCAGTGCTCCACCTTTCATGTTTCCATAGGTTTTATTTGGAGCGCGCACAGACGAGGCTGCAGACAGAAATGACAGACAATTAAGATTGCACAAAGGCAAGGGAAACTCAGTCTCGAGCTACATGACCCCTGCTTGCCGGCAGTATTTCAATGCATATGGCTGCCTTTTGTAATGAAATTCTTAGGGAAAACCTGTGTGTGTGTGAGTGAGAGAGACAGAGGGAAAGAGAAAGAGAGAGAAACAGAGAAAGAGGGCCTGAAGCTCAAGCGATGGGTAAAACATGCAGTTATATATACCTGGCAGATTCCAGTTTCTAAACCCACCTTCATGCATCAAAGAGCCGAAGCAATAGACGGGTGTGGGATTAATGTGGAAATAAACCTTGGGCTTTCTACATATCAAAGACCAGATAAGCTTATGAAGTTTAATTCATATGTTTTATTCCGCTGAAAAACGGCCATTTGTGATGATGGCTGGGCTGTCCCGGCGGAATGATAGCACGCCGATAACAATCCGGTGCCAACACTTCAACTGAATCCATTTCTAAGGAGAAAGGAGCAGGTTTGAGAAATATAAATTAACCTCACCTCGCTGAGAGTGAGAAAAGCGGGGGATCCTCCCGTGAATGTCCACTGACAGGGATTTCTTCATCCCAATAACTAAGACATCTAGTTTGAGCCATAAAGACACGATGTGGCAGACAGGCGGTCTGTGGCGCCAGACAGAATAGACATTTTTTTTGGTGGCGAGAGATGTCTAAATCTGGGAATGGATTTTATATTTCCAGCGTAGTATCAAGGGCGAGCAGGTGAGCTTCCTGGGTTTTCATTCTGCAGACGCCTAATCTTGATCTCCCTGCACATGTGGATGAGGGAGTAAAGTAAGACAGCATTGAAAATGTGAAAGAATTAGAATGAACTTCACAAAGTTTTCAAATGAACATCCCAAAACTAATGAAAAAATATATGTGATATCTGTGTAGACAAGAATTTGGAATTAGGCATGTTTTAAATGTACACACAGATTGCATTTGCATTTTAGGGGTGGAATATCATCATATTTCTACATTTCATAGCAGCTATGCATCCTCGTAATTCATTGTGTGTATTATATAGAACTACATTCTATCCCTTGCCTTTTAACATATTGTATTTACCACTACATATGCCATTGACTTGATATTCTGGGTTTAAAATGTAGAAAAACTAAAACAAAATTGACTAAAAACACCAATAGAATAGGATCAGAGCTTAGTATGGAATTAGTCGCTCATTTCAATTTGTCACTATGTAATTGTTTTGTTTTTGAGAGACTCAGAATGAGGAAACTCATTTGCCATGTTTGAACAATGAGGCTAATCCAATTTTGTTTCAAAAATAATACTGGGGGATCAGGTACAGGATGTTTCCCTTCAGTGCGGCCACCGCGACTGGAAACATTTTTCTCATTGAGCATGTCAATTATTACAAACTGTTCCTCTGCAGCCACTTTTCAACACTGTGCTGAAACTCCATGAAAATCATCAGTTCATAGAGCTTCTTCACAGTAGAATTCCACCCAGGAGGTTTTACAGGATTGTTCCCTTTAATGAGGCCCTGGAAAAGCTTATTTTCCCATCTGTGGCCTCTCTCATTCCCATTCAGTTAATCAAATTACACGGCATCTTTAATCTTGCCTTATGAGCCAGTATATTAACTCGAATTCTTGAAACCCTGGAGCAATGAGTGGGTGTGATTCAATGGAGATCTATAGGCAGTGCAGGGAAACGGTGCATTTCCTCCTCTTTGACAGTCAAGCGTATGGTGATGATGACACCTCTGATGTATTTTTCACCACAAACAGCACTCAAAATTGATATTTACTCTCAAATGGAAGAGTTAACACATTTCAAGATCACCAACAACCAATGGAATCACTACCTTTATGAATGTTTCCACAAACAGTGATGTGAGTGCAAGAACAGCATGCAGATGGGAACTGCACCAGCCCTATAGGGTGGAGTTATTAATGGATGCAACTGTTCTGCCAATCTGTTAATCGCAACCACACTGAACCACATCATATATCAAACAGCCTCACTCAGACAGCTAGCCAGCCAACCAATCACTCAACCAGCCAGGCACTGAGGCAGCAAGCCAACCACCGAATAAACCAGCTAATCAGGATATAAGGCCTCAGTCCATCAGTCAGGTAGCCATTCAGCCAACTAGATAGCCACACAGGTAGTCAAAGCGACAAAGTCAACCTGACAATGCTACAATCAAGTGTGCCTGTGGAGTCTGTCAGTCAGCTTGTCTGCCAACCAAAGCAGCCTGTCCTTGGCCCACGCCTGGAGAAAACAAGCAGTATGCAATCTATACACCATAAACACAATGTGACACTTAGCACCGGGTTGAGCAAGATTTATCAAACACATTCTTGGCTCTTCAGTTAATATACTGCACTGCTGTGACCAAACTTTCACTTCAGGCTCTCAGGGAATGATACCCCTGCCCCTTGCCATTAACATCTCCCTCTCTCACTTACCAGAATACTTTCCAAATATCTAACAAGCAGTTGATCTGTTTTTGGGATTAATAATGAGCAGCAGGGCATTTGTGGCCCTCTTGTCAAAGCCAAACTAAATCTCTGTAAAGCACAACCAAGTTATGGTTTTAAGCTCTTCACGTATGAAATAGTACATTGATATTAGCAGGGTTCTGTGCTTGGTGGCTGGATTGCAGAGTTCGTCCAATATGGGGGCGGGTAGGGTCACATTCCTTGTTCTTATGGAGCAACAGATTATTTTTAGGTGCACATATTAAAACGTTTATGTTTCACTGCAGCAAATGACACTGCATATTCTGACTTGGTTGGACATCTGCAGTGCAAATGACGTGAGCTAAGGTCTCTCGTTTTAAACCTTAACACCACCGCCAGATTCTTACTGCATGACCCAGGAAATCATAAATCATCAAATGCCAAATGTCAGGAGGCATAAACTTATGACATGTTATCCTGGTTGCATTAGGGTCAAATGAATTTGTTCACAGGTTGCTCAGGGACTTGCCAAGAATGTATTATATGCATGTTGCTAAAGAATACATTCCCAAAGATTGAAATGTATTTGGATTTATTTACCTTCAAATCATACTTTGTAGAAAAAAGAAAAAACAGTCCGATTTGGCCATGGAGACAGGCAGCCGTCGTGTGACAAGTTGGTGGCACATATTTGAGAAACAGATTGTGAACACATGTTTGGACATTCTGTGTTCAAGAATTTGTCTCACACTTCATATGTTATAGATTTACTCATTTGGGAGCCCTTCCAAAATAAGGATGGATTTCACCCCAAATATGATCTCTTTCATTCTGTTATTTGCATTTCCCCACTTCCCTTGATCTATGATAGCTGCATGCTTTCGCTGCTTTAACAAGAATAATGTCAGTGTCCTGTAGAGACACGGCATTTCCAAGTGTCAACTGGTCTCTGCAAACTACCGGGATATTGAGCTTGAAGGCGGCTGCATTTATTTGTAAACTGTGCTTAAAACCAATGGTCATAATATTTAATTATTAATTCATATTTCAATGCACAATGCATAGCCATTAAACAAGCCAAAACAATTAATAATTACCAGACAACAATATGGATACAGATTTACTATATATAGCCCCACTGCTCCATATAATGGAACTTTTATAAGGAAAACACAGGAGGTCTTAGTCTGCAGAAGGTGTATGTGGAATAACTGTGGTAGTGCTGAATATTTGATATAAAAAGGGCGAATTGATTTCTTTCAGGAACAATATATACAAGTGGGCAAACGATAAGTAGGACACTGAGGAAATAAAGCAATGATGTGTGCATATTCTGCTGTTTGTAGTAATGTAAGCAATCGTTATGCTGTTTTGAAAGGTAAAGAAATCCCTGCCCTAAGGGCAAAAAAATAAAGCTTCTAAAGCTCTTTATTTATTAACCTGACAATTGTGACAAGATCCTCATGCAAAAAGAGGATTGCATGCAGAAATAAAGCTTTAGACCGTTTATTAGTGATATTAGGAGATTCATTTACTGTTTTATCAAAAATAGCAGAGGCCCAAGAAGTGAAGCTTGTGGAACGTAACATGCTATGAAACAAGAGTTAATTGATTTCATTTTAAAATGCAAGCCTCTTCCTTTGATTGAAGTAAAAGAGTAACCAAGATGAGTAAGGTTTGTAATTTTTAATTTGTGGAAAGTCAGACTTTTGATTAGAGAATACATTAACTGATGTGTATTGGAATTGCTTTGTCAGTATCTCTAAAAACGATTGTTATTTTGGATTGAAAAAGTAGTCGTTTTTATTGGCAAAATTTGTTATATTTCTAACCTATCTGTTCTAAAAATGTGCATTTAGACAGTATTTAACATTTAAAGGTACAATATCTGAGATTGGGAGCATTTCTATTGCCTCTCAATATGGTAAAGGCGAGCTGGCTGCTTACAGGTAACGGCGCTAAAAGTGCAAAATACAGCGAAAGTCTTGACATGACATGCCAAACAATGTTTACCTGAGACAGAACTGGAGGATGGGATGATGTTGTTTACTTTGTTTTAATGTTGCATTTAGGGATATGGGCGACTGTGGCTCAGTGGTAGAGCAGGGCCGTCATTCAATCAGAAGATCGGTGGTTCGATCCCCGGCTCTTCTAGTCTATGTCGATGTGTCCTTGGGCAAGACACTTACCCCAAATTGCTCCCGCAGGTGTATATTCCTGCGGTGTATAAATGTTATATAGTCCTGCTGGGCAGGTGACACCTTGCATGGTAGCGCCTGCCATCAGTGTCAGAATGGGTGTGAATGATTACATGAGTGTAAAAGTGCTTTGAGTGCCCGGAAGACTAGAAAAGTGCTATACAAGTACAGTCCATTCACCATTTACACATATTAAGTGAACAGCAGATAACAACAGAATATACAGTACATGTATACTGTAGCTCTGGTAATTGTTGTAAAATCCATTTCAACCTTTCTAATTCTGTCCAGTACAAGTGTAAATACTTTTTACTGAATTCTAACCCCAACTTCCCTCAGCACCATTAGTTTCACCAGTCAGGGCAATGACTTCCTGTTACAAAGGTAAGTACATCTATCAATCTGTCAGTATGAGACAGTGACGGACGGGATTAAGGGTTTGCTGACCCCAGTGCAGTGCTTCCAACAAGATCTATGTTGGCAGGGTGGAAATACCGCAGTTAGATTTGGCGACCCTAGTTCTTTTAAGAGTGATTAAATATGATACAGTAATAATTTTCCCCTAATGGGAGTAAAGTATAGAGGGAGAAAACAGAATAGGATAGCTAGTTTTTTTTAGCACTTTTTACCACATGGACTAAAAGGGAGAAATGTAAATCTGAAGATACCTATCAGGTCTCTAATGTCTAATGGAAACCCTCAGCAAAATATGTGCCATATGTGCGTCAGTCTGCGCCTCTGTGTCCAAAATATACCTTAACTCCTGTGTTGCCTAAGATTTGCTTCCCACACAGTCATTTGAGAGGAGCATGGAAAGAGTATCACTCTGCTGTTGATATGACAAATATAGAGTGGGGCCTTGAGAACGTACTATAAAGGTCAGCCAGAGTACAACCGATAAGACTGTATACATCCAAGACCATCAAAGTGCTTTAAAGATGCCCTCTGTATGGTTACATGTTACCCAAGCTGTTGGCTATACAGTTAAGCTAATGCAAAGCTATTCTCCTTGCAGAATGTTGACCTCTGTGAAAACAAACAGTTGAAATGTGATACTATATTAGAGAGTCGCTTGTTTACTTATCAGTTTTCAGGGGTCAAGAGTTCAGTTCTTGTTTGAATGACCTTTGAAAATCTCGTCCTCTTGGCAAAGACATGTCAGTGTAACATCCATTGGAGCAGAAACCTTACCAACACCACCATGTAGCGGTTATATCTGAATATGGATCTTTATCTCTTGTCCTATTATCACCATCACTATCAAGTTCACCTATTGTTGGGTTGATAGGTAACCAAATCTCTTCAAGTTTTTATTTTTTTTTTATATCTTCAATGAACTGCAAACATTGAGACCAGTAGTGCAGCAGAATATATAATGAGTATGGAGAAAATATTGCTATTGTAGACAATAATATACTGCAATTTCTGCGTAAAAGCGAAAGAAAAAAAAAAAGAATTACTGTTCGTCCCTCTACTGAACATGCAGGAAAGCAAACAAAACCTTCCCCAGGCAAACATATGGCAATAGAATGCCAGAATGGAAATTAGGCCAGAATTATAATAATATTTGTGGCCAGAAGCCTACAGAGGACGTCTGATACAAAGTTGGTAAATAAATGTATTTCTCAGGTAGGAAACCACTCAGGTATTATTTCATTCAAATGTATAGTTGCAGACTCTCGTCTCATTTGTTCTTCATACAGTATGTTTGTACACATGCTGAGCTGGTCACCTGGCCCAGAGGATTAGAATGCTAACCAGTTTACATTCTGCCCACAGCTTTTGAAATGATTCAATTTTCCTAATCTTGTTTAGCTTTAGAGTATGTGGCTTTGAGGCATCCTTTTTCAATCGTGAATCCTTTGAGGACATTTGCATATCTAAATTTTGTACTGAAATTCGGGACAGGCTCTGCTTTGCAGCCCTCTGAAAAACCCAAACTAAGAAGCAATGCTAGGTCAACCTGGAGGCTTAATATATGTTTGATGTGTAGAGATAGCCACCTGCTTTTTTCCTCTTACTCCGGTTTCTGAGAAATGCTAAACTCCCTCTTGATGTTAATAGGATAGTCTGCTATTCTTCATAATTCACATCTTCAGATGTGGAAGGACATTGAGTTTATTCCTCCCAAATGGATGACATGAATAGTGTTTTTTTAATTTATTTTTTTATGCATGTAAAATACATCATCTTAAAGTTTTAGCCATGATACATATTTGGATGAGTATTTCAAAACTACAACAAAATAAATACAAGTTCAATTTTGTTTAAAGTTTCAGAAACATTACACTATTTCTCTTCCCAAACATTAAAAAATGTAATATTTTATTTTTCAAGAACTATTCCATAATCCACCTAACCATGTGGTTCTACCAAATAAAAGTATTTAAATTAATTGACAGTCCCAACGATGTTGCAACAAAAGCACATTCATGTCCTTCATTGGGTTTTACTCACAGACACGGGCTTGCTGCAGTTACCTGCAAGAGTTAAAGTGCACCGATCTGCAAAATAATTGTGAAGTGCTGAGAGGTTTTCTATTCCAAGTGGTCCCCAATGAATTGAGTGTTAAGTCCTCATGGCACGATGACGCAGAAGACATTTGCTCCTCAGATTTAGCCAGCAGGGAAGCAGCAGCAGACTAAATGAAACCAGACCGTCTCTTCGTATTTGTGCAACTGCTTGGTTTACAGAGTAAGCCACAACTATGCACCATATCTGGAAAGATGGCTTCAATTGCAATGCAGTAGATGCTGACAGTGAAAGATTTAGTTTCAGTTTCAAACAACAATACACACAAACTGAATCAAATACATATCCTACAATGATATAAAAACAAAACATTATAAATATATATACAAAAATCATAGTTTTGCAGGTTGACATTTGTTTTTTATGACGTCCAGCTATCTCTTTCAAAACACACTTTTTTAGTGAAGAATTACTTCAGTACCAGAAACAATTATTTTTAGTGATGAATAGTTATTCTGTCCATATTCTAAAATGCTACTTGTACTGAAAGAGTAAACAGGTTTTATCAGAGGGACTTCTGTTGTAAAGGAAGCACGTCACAGAATATGAATATTGTTTCAGAGACTTTAAAATATGACATGAAAAAAAAGATTATTCTTTCTAATCCAAAAAGACCATCTTGATCTCAGAGCTTGGATGCTCACTGTGAATCGAGTGAAAAAAAAAAAGTATTAAAAAGGGACAAATATCGCTTCTCCATTCGCTGCTAGATGTATGTGATAAAGCGAAATGTCAGCAAAAATACTAAAGCCGTATGTCAGCAGAGCCGGCTGACAGACGGGAGGGAAGAGGAAAAAATGTTCTATCATGTCCGACAAGGTGTTCCTTTTGAGATTTAAAGATCACTGCACAACTTTAAACATGTTTGTCACTTTTTACTCTGACGCAGGGAACTATCATGGGCTTCACAAGAACTTTATCAGCAAAGGCTCAAGGTAAGCGAGAGGGGAAAAAAAGTCCATTCCCATTTATCTTAGCCAGGTTCCCTTCAAAGGCAACAAATAAATTACAGTGTACATTTGATACAAATTGATTTCTTAACTCAAATAACAATGTTGTCCCCGCGGTCAGGGCCATGTGTCACTCAGTCGCCAGTCTGAGTGAAAGCCTCAATCTGTCTCTGTGATAGAAATAGGGCTGACACATCTCCACCAAGGAATGCTAATCACGCGGGCCTGGCCTGGCCCTTTGTGGGCAGGCCATGATAAGGAAAATCAGTTTCCCCTCCTGTCAGACAGTGGGGCCTGCGCCCTGATCGCTGTCTGGGAGGAAACAAGCCATGGGCCTGGAAGTTACTGTCCTAGTTGTTTTGTTGTCTCGGTGTAGCTACATGACGGAAGAGAGAGAGAGAAAGAGCGAGAGGTAGAGGGTGGATTGGTGAAAGAGGTGTGGAAAGTGAAATAGAGCAAGAGAAATGGGAGGAAGACGGGAGGAAACGTGGATGGTGGAGGAGCGTGGGCGAAAGATAGAGATTGAGAAGAGGATGAAAGAAAGAGAAGGAGAGACAGAGGGAGAGATCAGAACGGGTGCTGCGGTTTTAAAGCCTCGGTGGCAGCTGTAGCATCTGAGACGGAGCTGGAGTGAACCCCACTGAATATCTTGAGCCGATCTTATCAACGGCTGGGAGAAATGAGATATTGGCAGGAGCTGTTGAGTGCTCTCACAGCTGAGCAGGTTAATAGGGTTGGAAGGCAGGCCACAGGCTAATTGGATTTGCCGTGGCTTGATAAACAGTGGCAAGCCTTTTTTGCCAGCCAAACATACAGGTCGACTCCCCCC
>NW_022280119.1:1172723-1176648 GCF_004355925.1 Anarrhichthys ocellatus
TTACTCAAATACCATCTCCCCCCCCTCCCCCCCCCCACCCATAAAAAAAGCCCACTTCTCCTCCAAACCCCCTCCATAACCACAACAACCTTAGAGAGAGACGGGGAGAGCAGAATGAAGGCTATTTTCTTCTCCTTATTCCCAGCAGGCCAGACTAGGAGAGTCTTTGTGTATCTGTGTGTGTGTGTATGTGTGTGTGTGGTTCTCTGAATGTGTACATGTGTGAAAAAGAGAAAGCGAGAGAGAGACAGAGTTTGCCATCTACTGATTTTAATCAAATACCATTTAACCTGTCTGCCCTCCAAGAGTCATCACACATGGCCAGATCAAGCAGGGTTGTTCTCTCTTGCTCGGCATTAGAGCAGCGGGTGTAAAGAGGGTCTCTGTGTAGACTGTTATTTCAACACCTTTTCTCTTAGAAGAAATGCTGGTTTCCACATCAGCACCCTTTTTAATCTCAGATCAAAACAAGTATTATTTATTTGATAAGATCCAGTCAGAGCACCATGTTGGAGGAAAGCCTATGGCTTCAAAAAGGATCAAAAGTCATTCTTAAGTTGAAAACCGACCAAACTCGTGTGCAGAAAATGGTTGTGCGTGTTGCAAGTTATGTTGACAAGTGTACCATGCAACACACAAAGGGAAAAATGAAAATGTGATGTGATTTCAGTTGGAATTTCAATAAGAAATTGATGCTTCCAATGTATTAAATGTCATCAAACGGACTTCGTTTCTGCAGTGACCACGTTTGACTTTCTGCAGAGAAACTGCTCATCTGGAGGTTTGTTTTCGTCTGAGCAACCATTAGCAAACATATAAGTGACACCCTACAAATGATCCAGGTAGATTGTTTACGTGCACAAACCTTTGCCCAGCGGGAAGCTCACATCAAAGACTACACTTCCCACTCTCCATCCATACGTCTTTGTTTGAGTGCACAAGGTACAGGCTCTCTGACTAACTTTTGTTCCCACACTTGTTTTGATCATATTCTAGGAGGTGGCCAGTGTTTGATTCTGTATGTCTGTATATGTTTTTGCCAATGTGCTGTGTACACTTGCACTGAAGTGGGTTGTGGGTCTTATGTGGTGGAATTATTTGTACTTCGAGTGTGAGGGCGAGGAGGAAAGCGTATCCATCAAAATCTATTTACAAGGCGAGGGACTTTGAGGAGCAAGCGACACAGATAGATTCAATTTTTTTCATTTTTGAAGGAATAGTACCCACTGTGAAACACCCTGGGGTGTCACACTGTCCTCATTTATATAAACAGCCCCAACCGGTGGATAACTCCTCTGCATACTTGGGTGTAGCCAGATTGGCTTAGTTAGTGAGCGCCCCACACAAGACAACCCAAGGAAAAGTGTTTCGAAATAGAGGGGGGAGAAAGAGAGGACAGTACATCAGGCTGCCTCTGGATATCCTTTCGCGAAAAGGAAAACATCAAGGCCTGAGACAGCTTTGAAAGGAGAAACTAAAACAGTGATTGAAGTGGAAAATGATGTTGGACGTCAACTGTTGGACAGACTGCATTTGGTAAAAGTTCACAAATTTGCAGATAAGCCCCAATGTAAACCCAGAGCGAACCAGCTGAAGGCATGATAATGGCCTTCGGGGGACAGACCGGCTACTATCTGTTTGTTAAGTTCATTTTGGGATGGATAGGTTTGTAACATTACACGAACAAGGCCAATTTTACAGTGCGTGTACATTCTGTAGGAAAAATTCTATCAGCACTCTCAGAGAGGGATAAGAGCACCGAAAAACAAGTCATAGTTTGCTGCTGGTCCTACTAAATGGACACAGTATTTACATTATAGGAGGAAGAGATGAGGAGAAAGTGAAAGACAGGACATCGGAGCATGACACAGAGGAAAAAAAAAAAAGAGAAAAGGAAAGGGGACTAAGAAAGAGAGACAGACTCTTCCTTCATCTCTTTATCTCAACCACTGTGGGTGACTGTGGGGTTGGGAGGAAGGCAGTTGGCATCAGCCATCTCACAGACTGAATTCATCAGCCCCTATAACTTCAAGTTGCACATAAAGAATTTATGAATCCCGGGATAGTAATCGGCTGCATCCATTTCCTGAAGAAGAAAGGACAACTGATGTCTGCTAAACAGCCCAAAGGGACTGACCTCCACTCCCATCTGATGGGTACAGAGGAGAGAAACACACACACACACACACACACACACACACACACACACACACAGGCATATACTGTATGCAGATACTGCATGTTCAGAATGCGTGCACGCACACACACACACACACAAACATATAGATACGAACACCAAAGGCAAAATACTCCCACCTTTAACCTTTTCACACCCTGGACAGTTTGTTCTAGAAATGGTAACTACTGTAAAAATTGCTTTCTTTCTATGTGCCAAAAAATGCATTAAATTAGTTTCCCTTAGTTTGAATGAGAAATTGTGGGCTGCTATTGATAATCAATGTATAAGATAGACAAAGAAACAAATGTTGGGTTGAATATGTTGACAAACGATCAATGCAGAGTTCTGGATTTGGGTTATTTGTCATATCACTTCCATGGATACCTTAAGTTGATTAAATAATTATTGTGAGCATTTCTAATAAAGGTCAAGACGAAATATGGCCATAGCAGAAATATGTATGATGATATATATTTTTTGCTGTAAATTCAACTTAATTCAAAGGAGCTTCATTGTCATACAAGAAAATCATTTATATTTCTAAAACAAGATAATATAACATTCATCTTTATCCGTGCTTAAGAAAGATTTGGTCTCCATTAAAAGTTATACAATTGTTTATAACGTGTGAATTTCAGTTTGTATAGAATATCAAACATACAAATATAAACATGTTCGGCATTTCTGCCCATCTCTCCCTCGCTTTGCAGCAGTAGGCAGCACACAATTAGCACCCTAAGTTGTTTTTGGGCCCACAAACTCCTCCAGGTTTGGGATCTGGTGCTGCATGAAGCGGACAGAACACGAGCGCCTTATCTGGCGTTGCCCGTGTTTTCACAGCTGACCATTCCCTTCTTTTTTTTCCCTGACTATCGTCTTTCAAGCTGTGCTCGGATTCCATACCTCACACATCACAACGGAGACATTCATCTTAAGGATGACATCTGTGGTGAATTTCTCAATAACCTAATAGTCATTCGGCACAGGAGGGGCTAAGGAGGGAGTTATGATGGTGGGGAATAGGGGATTATGACATATAAAATGCTAAAACCCTGCTAGGTGGGTGTGGGGCGGTTGCGCATAAAGTTCAAATTTGGTAATTCAAGCTAATGTGGTTTGTGGTTCTCCAGAGGCTGGACCATAATCCGTGGCATGATACATTCAAGCCCAGATATGTAATACATTTTACCAAGGCCATAGAGCATATAATATCATTAGCGTGCAGTTAACACAAGAATTCACGGGAGAAGCAAGTGTTTGTTTACTTTCCGCTAAAGAAACGGCTGTTAAAACCAAAAGTAACACCATGCTGACTTTACATTGTAGGAACGCGTGTCATGCACTGAAATGTTTATGTTGCTCTAACTACCATGGTAACACAGTGGATTGCATTTCTGTTCTCACACCAGACATATCAATTTTCCAAGCATCGGCAAATTGCACAGACAAATTACTATTCCTCAGTTTATAGGGCTCTTAATACTGTAAAGGGCCACACCTTGACACATTGTCAGACAAGAGTGTTTTATGAGAACTATCTGTTGCCCCGACACCTATGTGATTTGTATCTGCCATGATCCATATGGTGTGGATGATGTGCTTTGAAGAGGCCCATCAGTCAGTTAATCTAAAAGAAAATAGTAACTGCAGATATCTCCCTCTCTTCAAGACAAACCAAAGAGAGAGAGAGCGAGAGAAGGAGAGAGAGAGAGAGAGAGAGAGAGAGAGAGAGAGAGAGAGAGAGAG
>NW_022280119.1:1176658-1201225 GCF_004355925.1 Anarrhichthys ocellatus
AGAGAGAGAGAGAGAGAGAGAGAGAGAGAGAGAGAGAGAGAGAGAGAAGGAGAGCGGGGGGGATTCAAAGCAGAGCAAAATCAGCTCCTCTCAGAGATGGAGAGGGTGGTTTAGAGAGGGGGGGATTAAAGCGCTCCCTCACTGTGGAGCCAGCTTTTATAAGGTACATCATATTACTTCAGCTTCACACTTCCATAGATATATCATCATCTGCCTCCCACCAAAGCCTGGCTGTTATGCCTGCGTATTCTGTCTCAAACAAGATTAATACTTACGCACTTAGTGTGTGAGGAAACATGGTGACAGTAAGCTGACAGTACCTACTGTATGTAAAGCTTATGCTCAATTCAATATCTTGTTTAATGTGTGACCCCGTGGATACCATACACTAATGCACCTCGACTCTGGATCAGCTTTACTGCAAAACCTTGTGTATTTAGTTTTCAGCAGATAGAGTCACAGGTAACGTAACTTATATGTAAAGTAACTATCAGTTTTTTTCTCTGTAGGGCTTCTAATGAAGATACTATTGTATCATGTATTTGAAATAGCTTTATGCTATGTACTGCTGATGTACTGCTATGTCTTTTGAAAAGTCATTGGATGCCCTTCACAAGAATATCGACGGAGATCAAACACGAGTCTGTAACTGCCACACAACTATACCTTACAATGTATGTACAGCAAGCTGTACAAAGAGGAGAGTACAGCACAAGCTGTACCCTGGACTTCAGACATACTTTTGGTCATGACTCAGTTCATCCCCCAACTGAATTGTGAAAGACCATTCTTTATTTTGCACTAATTTAAAAAAAAGAAACCCAACACAGGTGTAAAAAAATATGTGGATATATAGTCTTTCATGTCAAGTCAGTGTCCTAGAGTAAGATTAAGGCTGCTGTGAACATGTTTGACTAGTCAGTTCACTGCCTGGGGAGAGTCCCCAGGCAAAATCCATACTCTGAGTCCAGGACTGTCTTTAGAAGCAAGCCACGGAAATGATTAGTGCTGCTCAGCTGAAAGGCACAAAGGGGCCCGTTGGCCGGCCCTGAAAGTTTCAAAGTGAAACCGGTACACCTTGTGTCTGTGTTAATTGATCACAGGCACATTATCTTGCCTGTTCAAGGCTTAATTTGCCCTCTGAATCAACACCTTTTGTCGACTGCTGCAGTCATTTGTTGGAAGGGGAAAAAAGAATAGCTACAGCTTAATCATTCCAAGCAGGTGTGAGTCCCAGCCAATTTTCTGCTCCCTTTTGTCATTTGTTATTTTATTTATTACTCTTACAGGTTGCGTTTTCAGAACCCGTTTCATGACACAGAGAGGAATTTAGTGCCCTTTTTTCAATGTGAGGAATGCACATTATAGAAAGCAACACAGCAATGGAAAAGGCTACTGTAAGAATGTGCATTTGTTTTGCAATAAAGGACAATATTTGTCTGAAAGGGAAGAGATATGATAGAGGTGGCCTGTTAAGAATACCAGTTCCGATAAGTGTTAGAGGCCAAAAAGCATCAAGATCCAGAACTGCAATAACTGTATGTATGTTTGTGCTTTTAAATAAATTATAGGTGTAAATAACATAAAGGCATTTTTTTCCATGCACAAATACAATCAGTATTTCAATAATCAGTATTTCTATTTAATCTATGCTTTTGACAATTCATGCATCAGTGCCCAGAAGATCAGGAATCCATGAATACATAAAGTCAGAAAAACAATATGACAAAGAGTAACGTAATTTAAGAATACATCTCTCATGTAGCTCAGTGACAAATACATTTATACATTATTTGCAGCGATACATCTAAAACTTATATTACATTCGTGTCGTAAACAATGTCGAATGCTGGTACACAATGAGCGTTTTTCAAAGCTTTGTCGAAAGGATACGACTTATTTTCATTCAAAGTGAAATGGTATTGTCACCTTAGTGGAATATTGATGTGGTGGATAAGCCTTTGCAGTAAGTACCCAGAAGAATACATTCCAGACACTTCAGACAACCAAAAACCACTGCAGCTAACCTGAGAGATCTTGCTGGCTTCTTGTTTATTATAATGATCTTAATTTTAGATATGTTAGTATTGTAAGCTAAATTCTAGGGGTAAAAAAAGTTCAATTTAACTTAAAATAACTTATGAATGCACTTTAAATCTCATTTAAACCAGGCATTTTTTTAGGGAATCCTTAAAGTGTTATCAGCTAAGGCAGACATCATTTACTTACAAATGTTGAGCCTGTGTCGTTTATCCTCCCTGTGCTTGATTCCTGCACGTCTTTATTGTAATATAAATTAATGGTATTGTATTAAACACACATGTTTTCCTCCTAAGATCCATGGGCCTTTGACAAGGTGTTAAATGTGTTTGAAAGAGTTCCTCATAGCCTGATTCTATATGACACGGTTGGCTGACTACAGTCGACAACTCACTATATGCATTTGCTTTGAGATAAGGACGGTATCAACACCGGGGTGTCTGTGCAATGAGGGTGATTAGAAGACATATAGTACAAACACTTCCATTTTGACTTCGGAAACCTTACCTCCACCCATTTGTAGCTGCACAAATCTATCACAGGAGGGCATCAGCTGAGGGAAATGTGTATTTCATTTCAGTTGCTGTCCCCATTCTTAATGGGTAGCCATCCAGAGAGAATGAAATGATTGATTTTTGTCATCCTGAATGAGGATAAATGAATCCATGAGGAGGAGGTGGAAGAGGAGTAGCAGGAGAAGGAAGGAGGGATGGGGGGGCTTAGCTTTCCGTGCACGTCTGGCTAGACAGAAACTCAGCAAACCTGTAACTGGGGGAAAAGAATACTTGTGTGTGTGTGTGTGTGTGTGTGTGTGTGTGTGTGTGTGTGTGTGTGTGTGTGTGTGTGTGTGTGTGCGTGCTTGCGTGCACTCTTCACTTGCGTGTTCACTTATACTTTGCTTCTTAGGTTACCTAATGAAATATTGATGGGAGATGTGGGAAGTGCGGGGGCTGGGTTGGCTGGGGGTTGGTGGTGGTGGTGGTGTTGGAACTGTAACTGCTGCTTCCTGTAGCTTGGGACATCTCTGTCACTCTGGATCTCAGCGAGACAGCCCTGCCCTAATTTAATCTGACTTTGAATGAGTCTGTATCACAGGAGGTAAAGAATGTGAACTTACTGCACTGCAAAGAGGAGCAGAGAGAGAGAACGAGGGAGACAGGGGATGGCGCTGTTAAAATATACAGCTGAAGCATTTCAAATGCATCACAATCAATATTTAACACCGCCTGTCAGAGATGTCTAATATATACTTTTTAAATGTGACAGAACAATGAGCTTACTGTACATACGACACAGCGGTGCCCAGGCTATTATAATGTTTGACTGATGTTATACTGCAAGCGTGACTCCGCTAATGGACTGAGATACATCCTGGGATTCTTTTCATGATTAGATGCAGCTTAGTAGTTTCTTAGGAAACGATAGCGGACTGTGAACTGTGTGACAGTGACGAGCTGCTCTACAGAGTGGCTGCAACATAATTACCTTCCTCTGACACCATTTAGTGTGTCCATCTCAGCACAAAACCCGAGGCAGAGGTCTTTTAATAACTATCATGAGTCACATTGTTTGAATTAAGAGTTTTTTTAGATTTGTCTTTGCTCTGTAATGCAAGGCTATGAAGGCAAATGCATTTCCTTTCTAATGATCTCTCAAAACCGCTGTGTCGGTAAAGGTATATTATGGCCAGAGTGGAGATCATCCAAAGCGTATTTATTCAAAGTGATCCCTTTTAGTTGTTGAAATAATGTAAAAAGTGTGTCTAAAAAGAAACCACTAAGCTCAAGAGTAGAAAATGGGCTGAAAATGCGGTTTCATTACTCTTCCTAACTAACTTCATTTCATCAGCCAGTTTTCCAGTTTGCTGTGTTTTTCGCCGACATGTTTTATCCAGGTCCTTGATTTCACTGTGTCTTTAACAGCTGGATAAATGGGAGTGCATATGCCAGTCGTTTATGAGTTCCCGAATAGAGCTGGGAATAATTGATGCAGCTCCTGTGAGTTCAACCAAAGGATATTGGGATGTTTTAATATATTCAAAATGTGTTTAAATGCAGCACACCATTTCCACTGAAATTACATATTATTGACCAGCCAAAAACTATTCTGAATAACATCCACAATAATTACACAGCAAGTCACATGCCACTGCCAAACGAAATGAGAGACATGCTTGCGAAATGTGAACATGGTGTTTTGATTTGTCTGGCACCCAGAAATGCCAAAAAGTCATCTCAGTACTCATCCTTGCGCTGGAGACATCTAAATGTGCCAACCTGAGCAAAATTAGATCTTTGGGGAATGAGAGTGATTTTTATCTCCTCCATCATTCTGTAGCAAGCGTTTTAAATAATCTGCTAAAAATCTACTGGTACAAAGATTGTTTTATATTTCATTCTCAAGTGCTTCTCTATCTTAGCATGCCAATCGGAAAGCCTTTTAAGCTTCTCTTCAGGATAAACATATCTAACTCAAGCATTTTCACACAGACATTAGACATTCTTTTTTTGAAAAACCAACACACAAGAAAAATAGAATTAATAGTTTATGTTTATCGGGTAGCAAAATCTTATCAGAGTGGCAAAATGTATTCAACAACAGTAAACACTGTGTTTTCTCCTTGCTATCTCTGCTAACATGACAACGGCTAGCCTGCACTAATCTTGTAAAGTCAACCTTTTAAAATGAGAGAGGCGGCAGATGGGGCTGGGAGAAAAAGGGCTGGATGGACAGCTATGTACAGGTTTGTATCCGCACTAGGAGCTGCCCCTGTCCATATCCAATGTAAGGTTATAGGAATATCATAATCCCTCCTCTGAGCTCCTTTGCGCGGAAGATGATGACTAAATTTCCAGTGTCTTATCACACACTCCCAGACTGGAACTAGTACAAGGGGTTCTGAGGAAGGAACCCAGCATGAAAAGTGCCGGGGATGAGATGATCAGATTAGCGGTGGCTATTGGATTTGTTTGTGGTGGTTGCAATCGGAGCGAAGCAGGCGTTGTTCAAAATGCCCATGGAGATGCAAAGCCTTCAACGATCCTTTCACCCTTAAAAAAAAAAAAATACTTTTCTTGGGGGGTTTTCAGGAGTGTAATACGGGGTGCTCCTGCAGGGGTAGGTGGGGGGTTGAGTTGGGGGAAAACAAATTTAACACTTCAGGGGCTTGGAGAGAGAGAGGGGGGTGGGGGGGTATTTTATCAGGTGGGTGGATTCTGGACTGCTTCACGCGGTGAGACAAGTGGGATTGGCTGGCGGTATTCAGCAGGACGCAAGCTGGTTGAGTGTCGACGGCTGCCTGCGAGGCGGAGGCGGAGGATGAGGCGGTAGGCTCTTATGAAACCTCACCTGAGGCACAGCGAGGCATTGTGGATTCAGGAGCCTCTCCTACACCATGCGCGCCATGTGATGGGCTGGATTGGGGAGGAGACAGCAGGCAGCTCTGCAGATGCCTCGGAGGAAGGCAGAAAAGTAGGGAGGGTTAAGATCGGGGGCGGGGTACTGGAGGGAAGCGAGAGTTAGCTGTTGTAGGGATGAGCTCTCCAAAACCCAGATAACAGCGCATAAGAACATGTGTCATTGTTCAATTAGAAACGAGCAAGATCCAAGTAAAGGGATATTTCGTAAAGAAAATATGCCTTTCAGGTTTCAATGGCAGTATCAATCACTGTAATGACTGTAGGATAGATTCCTAATGATGATGAAGTCAATACTATACACTGTATTGAGGAATGGAGGCTATTTCAGAGGGACTTATTACTGGAGTCAAGGGAAAAGATTTGTTTAGAGGACTTACTGTTTTGGAGCAGGAAATCCTGCAGTTCATATTTTAGTATTTAGTGCATTAACATTTTGTTTTTTTTGTCTATATGTTTTGCTTTTTGGTGATATTTATGAAAATATATTGCTTGTATATGTATATTTGAATAACCAAAGTATACAACTCATTGTCGAATCACGTCTGCTACATTCAAATGCCTGACTCCCTTAAGAATTCCAGTCTTGCAGGCTATTTTCCCACATGTTTAATTTTGTTAAGTGACGCAAACGGATGTCAATAACAGTCTGTACCACTTACCTTGAATACCTCATTTGGACAGCAGACAAAGACGTTGCTTTGCTTATGTGACATAATACTTTGTACCCCTAAGCCAGGTCATTTCAATAGAGAGAAAGCCACTGAGTCAGCTTGGCGAGACAATGTCGATAAGGTAATGGCACAGATCAATACCAAAGATTTGGGCCAGATCTTAATTAAAGAAACAACTGCTGATACAAATGATGTTTTCAATGTATTGATATTGCGGGGGGCAAAGGGTGGGTTGGCTGTAGCGGAGAGGCTGATCAATGTACTTAACATTAGCATTCCCTTTCATCATGTACCAAGATCACTTAATTCTCCCTCTCTTGTTCTATCACTTTGTCATTCTCTCTCTCTCTCTCTCTCTCTCTCTCTCTCCAAACGCCTTTTCAGAACCATCTGAGGCAACCCACATCCCATCCCCCACCTTACAAGGTGAACTTGAAGGTCTGCAAGGTTGGGCTTCTATGTGTCTCAACTTCCTGTGGTCATTGTGTGTAAACCCAGAAACAAATCAAAGACAACAACGTTACTCTGGCATCAAGTGTATGACAATGATTTGTCTTTCACACAGAGAAATACACTTAAAAATTACACAATGCTAATCTTTGGGAAAAGCTATTTCTCTTTCTTCAATGTACAGGTTAATGATGTCAAATCATTGAAAGGGGATTTCTTGATCACTCATATGGAATTGTATCTTTTCTTTGTAGTGTTTCCTTGTGTATTGTTCTTTGGAAGAACAGGTTGAAAGGAGGAGCTTGTCATGACTTAGAAAAATTAACAAAAACCAACCCCCACATTGTAAATTCCTTATGCAGAAAGCAAGACAAGAGAGCCTCTGTTGTCTCCAGGCAACAGTGAAAAACATTAAAAAAAAAAAACTTCAGACACTGTAGCCTCTTGTGAATGGTAAAACAATAATTATTAAAAGGGAAGCTGAATTGATGGATCCCATTAAAGCTAACACAGAGTCTCCAGAGGCCTAGCAGCACAAACAGTCGAAAGTCAATAGTGTGATTCCCCAGGTATCCCTGACCAGGACCCAGTTTAAAGAGACATCAATCTGGGATGTCAGTTCCCAGCTAATGAAGCTACAGCCGATCAATATTCAGGATACAACTACTACCTTAAATGAAGTACTAATGCTTGTGGAGGTCTCACAATGTGGGCTTCCCACAGAGTTTCTGCTTAACTGACAGTCTGTTTGAATTGTCATCAGTTGCTATAAAGTCTGATTAAATCTGCATATATGTTATGTTACCTATCCAGGTATGGTTTATGTATTTGGGAATCAAGTTACCATTTACCTGAAAAACAATGAGTTTGAATCCATCTCTTTCCTGCTGCTATGAAATATCAATTTTCAAACTAAAATTCAGCATACAAAAAATGGGTCAGGTCATAAACAGCTACTTACCTTCTAATACTGGAACAAAGTTCACAGTCAAGATTGTTTTGTTGGGATTCATCACGTTATCTGTATGACACATGCTGCTAACTGTCACAGATACATTTTAAGCATTACACTATCTTTCCTCAACATACTAAGAAAGATTGTTAAGGGCAAATCATTGTAGACTTTTTAACCCACTTGTGCAACCACTTTAGGTGAAAAACTGAATAAATGTGATGAGCAAATGAATAATGTATAATTGGAAGCCAAGCTATTCCTTTGTGACATGCACATTCAGATTTTTTTTTAAAGTCTTATTGGAACCTTTTCTCTCATTCTTTTATTTTATGCATCACATGTTAATGCTACTGAAAGTTTCATCATTCCCTTCCATTATCCTAATGCATGTGATATGTGAAAGCTCCTTAAATCATGTATTAGGGCATTGTGCTGTGTAAAACAGACACTGGATTATGCTATTTTGGGGGGTGACAAGGGCTTTTGTCTTTGAACTCAGCTGATGCTTTCAAAAAAAGAGACACAGTAGAAAAAGTGTTTGTAGTGCGTTATAAAGTGTAAAAACTCTAAACATATATTTTCTTTTTTTGTATCAATATTTGTTTAATGCATAACATATATCACATAAATTATATGGCTGAAAACCACAATGCTATATATATATTATAGTAAGAAAAGAAACAAAACACATTTTCCCCCAAACTGAATATTCTGCACAGAGTAACAAAACAATGAGATTAAAGCATCCAAAACATTTTTTGAAATCAAATGCATTTCACACTAAATAAGTGAAAGCAGTGTAGTGGATGTAGTAGCTCAATCATTACCAGTTAATAGGGGGCTAGGTGTGGTAGAGGATTGACTGACATCCTAATACTGAAATAATTTCCACTTTCCCCACCACCTCCCTCTCAGAAGCAGGGAATTAGTATTATCACATCAAAGGCTTCCTTTAAATGGGTATAAAAAATCATTTAAACAGACAGTGGCGGTGATTATTCAAACTAGGTTATTTGCCAGGGTGTGTATGCAATAAGGCATCGTCGTCAAGACAACTTCATTTCCCACTAAATTGCTGTCTGTCACCAGAATAAGTAAATTTGCCACTGTTTTATCAGCATCATTGTGTCAAGTTAGGCGAATACATCAAACAGTCCATCTGATCAACAGGAAATGAACACACAGTGAATAATGCAATGACTGAAAGGAAAGCGGATTGGTCTGCTGAATATAAATTTCCCCCCATGGTTTTTTTCCATCTTAAAAGCATAAAAAAAGATCCGTCTTCAACTGAAATGTCGGCTTATCATAGTGACTCTATGACTGTATTTATTACCTGTGTGGCCTGACAGATAAATTGAAAATGCATAATGATTCTGAAGCTAAATGTGCACAAACATATGGGTTAACACAGGTATGAATATATGGAAGGCCGGCTATTTGCTACCATATTGATACAGTGACGTCATGCAGTTTTTCTGATGCCAAAACAAGCGTTTGGCTCATACTTAGGAACAATAATATCATATTTCACCAGCTTAAACATATAACTATAAACATATTATAAATATAAACTTCATTAGAAAAAAATAAAATGTCTACCTCATAGAACCATTTAAATCAACAAATATACCATCCACTAAGGTCAATTTCATTAAGGCCGTTAAAATGTTTTAAACATAAAAGACTGTTCTGTAATGTAATGGAGCCCACATTGTATTGTATTTGGGTGAGGACTTGCCAATGTTGCAAATTACCAGAATAAGGGAAAGGATAAACAAAGTCTTGAACACGTAATATGTTACTTTACCTCCAACATTTAACTATGAGCTCAGTGGGATCTTCCACGGGAATCCAACACGTTGAAATTACCTTTCCTTAAACTTCGAGAGAATTGTGATACTCCCCAAAAGATTGGACGAGAGAGAGAGAGGGAGAGAAAGAGGCAGAGGCAGAATAGGAGAAAAAAAAAGAAGAAAAAAAACACATAATAGAGTTTGGAGGTCTTTTGTGGAGATGATATTGTCTCTTAGTTTGATGTTTGCCTCCAGGATGAAAAAAGCTCCTCTGGAGTAACAATATACACCAAAATAAAGAATTGAGCTTGAAAGAAAAAGGGACAACAGCAATAACGGAACAATGGTGCACAATGGCAGGTATTTAACTGCCTTAGGAGACGAGGGATGGGTTTACGGTCATGTCTCCCAGAATAACGCCTCACAACTAAGGTCATAAGAAATGTTTCCTGGCTTTTGAAAACCTGCCTGGATTCATTATATTTTGAGGGGATCGGGCCAGAGATTCATGAACGGCAGTTTAACCCCCCCAATTAGTCAAAGTCCCTCTGAGGCATTCTCTATCTTGTGTTGATACATGAGGCTACGGTGAAAAAAACCTGCCCCGGGGTTATGTGATTCAACTCCAAAGTGAGTTCAAAGCACTCTTGTTAAACTTGGAACACAATACCATGCAGCCGAGGGTACAGGTACACCCTGAACAGGCAGCGATGTCTGAACACCTGAAAACTATAGAGGGGTGAGGGCATCACGTCATCATCGTCCTCAATGTTTAACCGACACCGATGATTGTATGACAATGATTGGACATGAGAGGTGAATCCCAAGCCAAAAACAGCAAACAACAGTTAGGTTATACAATAAAAAAAAAAAATGTTAGAAAACATGTTTTCTAAGACAACTCCCACATATACAGTATTATAAATGGCTGCACTTTAGAAAGAATTCCCGCTGTTCATACTTTATATTACTAGTAACACTGGGGTTACCTGCACACATGGCCGTTATAGAGCTTCAGCGTAATATGCCCAAAGTCTAGAGTCACAGGTCTTATTTCTGTCTGGACAAATAGGACGCACAACCTCTAAACACAGCACTACATGGTGGTGTCAAATAGAAATAACATGTTATTGACATTTGACTGGCTGATAACAAATATTGTAAGGGTTAACAGGCGGTCAACACAGTGTAATTATTAGGACTATTGAAACTTACACTGAAAACATTACGCTTCACGAAAAACTAGGGGTCCTAGGCAGACAGTCCTAGGACGACTGAAGTCCTGAAACAGCAGCTTCCTCTGTTGCAGGATGAGGATTACAAAGGCATCAGTATTATAGCAACCTATTCATATTTACTTCCAAAGCAAAATATAGTTAAAAGGTTCTTAAACCGTGGTAAAAAGTAATTGTGTACATGTTGGGGTGCACGCAGGGGCTTCCAGATTGTAGCTATAGGCACCTTTAATGGTTATGACTGCCATCACTGCCATTACTTTAACCATGAACACAATGGTTACCGTTTTCTAGCCTAAATTTGACAGTATATTTTGGGTCCTTTTGGAAGGCACTGACAAATAACCAGTTTTGTCATTTAGGGAAGGCAGACCTTGGTGTACAGAGATATAAGAGAGTATATGGCCATTTTGCTCTCATCTCTCCGTAACAGAAAGATTAAACAATTCCTCAATTCCAGTGGAACTGGTCCAAGTCTAATCCCATTTTTCCTTCCTCACAGTTCTCTAATAGAGATGTCAGGGGAGTGGACATTTTTGCCATTCAAAACTGCTTTTTATTTATCTATATCTCAAAGCTTTCTACTCATCAGTGAGTCATTTCAGACTGTTTCAAGACAATAGGTGAGAGAATAGGAAACATCGCCTGGAGCAAATAAAGAAAGCGGTGGAAAGAGAAAATAGAAAAAAACAACATATAAAGCATAAGGGGGCACACTGAAGAATGCAAGGAAGATAAATAAGACAGATACTTTGTTTCATTGTCAGTGGCACTCCGGGGTTATTTGAAGCACTTATTTATGCACTGTAAGCAGAACAATACCGGCAAGCAGAAATGATTAAATACAGACTCTTCAAGCAATAGACATCTCATTGTGGTGGGCCCTGGCTTGCCACTGGGCCAGCTTGATAAAAGCACTATGAGCTGATAGCTGATACAATTTGCCAGCCGATTTGAATGGGAGAGGCTGGGAGGAAGGGGCTGCGGCTCAGTTGGTCGGTCTCTGACAGCCTGTATAAGCTATAATAAAATCATTAGAATGTAAATGCTTTATTGCAAAATAAGAGCCTCAAGCTAGGGTGACATTATCTGCCGCCACCCGAATGAAAGTGCCGATTAGCATTCCCTGATTCAATGATAGAGGCAACTTATCTTTATTAAAAAATTTTCCAATCGAGTCTTCATTTTTCATGATTGAGTTTTAAGCAAATGTAATATCCAGTTCAGTTTGTGTATGAAATGGGTGGCGGGGGGAGCAGGATGCCCCAGAAATAATTAGTGTACACATTTCTTCCCTACATGTGTTTCATAACCAACAAATTGGATTTCATATTTGACGTGTCACTATCTAATACATTTGCATGAAAATATGGGGCTGAGTTTACAGAATAATTACTGAAAGTGTACACCTCTTTAACATGTGTCTCATAAAAATGAAATTTGATTTGTTTGAATGTGACTATCACGGTGTTGCCAAATAATTGTTGTGGAATATGAGGGTTAGACTCTGACTTGATTTAGATGTTCATATTCGTGACACGCACACATTTTCAGCTGAGTCTTTAAGCAGGCCATTGCTTAGTAGGCAGACAGTCAATTCTTATGCAAATAGCCTGGTACTGAGTACGGGATATAATATGCTGTAGATCAAATGTCACACTGGGAGTAAGAGTCTGTGTGATATAAAAATGGCTGACTTACATATTGTTCTGTAATATATGCTTCCTAATTTGATATTCCTATTTAATCTTTTAGATGTAATTCCTCCAAATGTACAGCTGGATAGGAAAGCTGGTGGCACAGAAAATATCCTCCGAGTTGTTTGTAACACGTCAGGACTCGATACAACTGATGTATCTTGTGCCATTAGGATATTTTATCCCCAACCCTGGCTTATCTTATCTATTTGCAGACATTTGGGAATAACGTCTGTAAATTAAGATGAGTCATTAAAAAAACAGTTTTAATTTGGCATAAAGTAAGGAGCAAACAATTACTAAAGAAAAATGGTTTTACAGAATAAACTGTGTATGAGGACAAAACAAAATAATGACGAGGAGACTGAAAGAACATTTTCATCCAATAAAAATATGCAATTATAATTTTCATAAGTGAAGGGGAATAAATTAACTATAAACATCTGCCTATAGAAATTAATAATTTTTTGTGAAATCAGGCATTTTCAACTGCAGGTCCTTGGAAGGGACCATGTGAACTTGAGGACACGTCTCTGGGGTAGCTTCTGCCGAGCTCACACGGAGCCCTTTAACCATCAGCGCTGTGCTGAAGAACACCAATACAGCTTGACGCTAACAGAGCCAAAGAGACACCTTCCACACTGACAAGAAAACGTGTTGCTTTCAATTGCAGTCAATGTCAAGGTTTTCACACAGAACATCCAAGATGCGTGCTTGGGAGTGCTATTGTTAAGAGCTCAGGGTAGTCCGACACAATGCAGTTGTTATGGTGCACCCAGAGGATTTGCAGTGGAGTTCATATGCCCCCTCTTATAGGAATCACCAGGTCATACATCTTGTGGAGTAAATTCAAAATCCCAGACCTCTGCCCCATTCATTGAAGACAAAAGGGGAGACACAAATTGGTCCGAAAACACAGTGTAAAAAGAAAAGCTTACATTAAGCTCAAGGGGACTCAAGGGACCCAGGCCAATCGTTGTATGCGAAGAAGAATGGTGGTGGAGCTAGGGACCGGGAACCAGTAGATAAATCACTGCCATCATGTAGATTTACTGTGTTGGAGTGAAAAGATAAATGTGTAGAAGGGGTGTGTGTCAGAACCCGCGTTGCAGGGCCACACGGTAATTCTGGGTCAGTAATTGAACTCTGCTATAATTATCCTGAGGAGATAATATTAACTTATAGTCTTTGCGTGAGAAAGAAGCTGGTTCATAATTCATTTGCTGGGTAGGGTGATGGTGCTGGATGGCGCTCTCTCTCACTGTCTCTCTCTCTCTCTCTCTCTCTCCCCCTTCGCCTGCATTGTGTTACTGAAATATGACGGCTCCATTTTTATCCTGTCACAATGACAACTGATGGGCTTATTTTCCTTTGGCCCCGGGGGATGATGAAATAGTAAGCAAACATTCTTTCTCAGGAGGAGAAGGGTGCTCCATCATAGTGGCTGGGGCCGCCGCCACCGCTTGTGTTGTGTGGCAATAACAGGAGGTTATGGGATACAATACACTTGGCCTCCTCCTCAGAGGGCCTATGCAGTACACTGTCGCTTCTACGCAGTTTATTTAGTTTCTTTAGTGTCGCTTCTTGCGATTCACAACACTGACTTCATTTTATAAAGCGTTCTATATCTGGTGAGTTTAAACACTTTTTCTTCAAATTTTGCAGTCTCGATTATATTTAATTAGTGTTATGTCTTTATTTAATGTTTGCACTTTGACTGTTGCAACATATCTAGATGAGTCTTTTATCACTTTTCTATTTCACAAACTCCTTGTAAATTAACTAGGTGTCAATTTCACATGTTAATTCAAATTGATGTCACGGCCAAGTCTAGCTGATTTATAGAGAGGCATCTTGTAAAAACCTGACACCCAAGGGCCCATTATTTACACCAAGCAGCACTCCTTCAGCCTCCGCCGCTGTAAGCGAAGGTACCGGGGCAAGGTTGCGACATTTACAATAGGTCAAAATAACACTGCCACTCGGCTCTCGCTGCCTGACAATATCACATTCATCTCATTTGAATAACGAGCGATGTTGATAGACATTAGCTGAGAGAACGAGGCTGCAGGCACCTCAGGGGGCTGAACACTGTCAGCTCTTATTTTCCCGGCCAGTTGGTTAAGCAACTGTGTTAAGCAGTGGCAGCAATAACAGCGATAAGAGCAGTCCTCCAGTCGCGCTGCTGCTGCTGCTACTCCAGAGTAAACACCATCAGACCCCAGTTTATCACCATGCTAACTGGATTTAGACAAAGACCTACAACAGCAGCTTGCGCAGATATCCAATGACAACAATCAAACATTATAACAGGTCTCATTGTGTGCGCCGTCATTTCCATTGTTGATGTTCAAAAGGAGTTATTTTGAATTGTAAATACACAGCTCTAATCCTCATTACTCCATCCTTACGGTTGGTGGAATGTAGCTGCTTGCTGGAACACCCACCTTGGTGTCTTGTCAAGTCACAGCCAGCGGGGGCTTTTGTCTCCTTGCTGTAAAGAGAAATGACAGTGTAATGTGATTTGCAGGCAATCGCTTCAGCTCAATTAAATTAAGCCCCCAATAATCCATGATGAATGCACACCTACGCCAGTCATTAGGATTGAAAACAAAATATGGGCTTATCATATCAAGGCACCATGGAGGGAGCACACCCTTTAATAGATGTGCTGATTCATTTAGTAATTTATGTCACAGTGTGTAATGCGTCCAATGTCTGTTGGCTGCTAATGACAAGTGAGCCTCTCAAAATGCCTGTTTAACCAAATCCAAGAAAAAAAAATTACTGGGAGGCAAACCACCAACACACATAACACTCAGCATGTTAAAGCAATATTACATCGTGGCATTTAGACTTAAAGCTAATTTCATTGTGGAGAACATTTGTCAAACACACTGCACTCTTCTGAATATAATATTAAAATAATAAAAAATAAAAAATTGAATGATGTAGCAAGGAAAGCATTTTGACAACTTTCTATTTTCTTCTGGATGAATCGTGGACAAGCTGATTTCAAACATGGCTAAAGAGGAAACAGGGGCAGTCGCGAATGCTCAGCCACTACATTTTGATTGACAGTGTCATATTTGTAAGAGGGTTATGAACCACAAAACAAGGGTTAAAGGGAAATTGACCCAGCCGTTGACGGGTGACTGATACATTGAGCTGGAGGTCTTTAATCTTGCTGCTGAGTTTACATGAAGCTTATATAACAAATTACAATGCCTACAGGGTAATACATCACCTGATGGATCTCCTTCTGCTTTTCTGTCCTCTCTCCTTCTCTTTCCATGAGAGAGCTGGTAGATTCACTGAAATATAGGTTACAGGTACTGTGTTCTCTGAATATCATCAAGATGGATGATCTGTCAAGTGTGACTAAATTGTAAAGCTGTATTTAGAGATCTAATATTACTTTAAGTCAGTAAATAAATAACACAGTTATCTTAGACTCACATTGGATTAGCTTGGATTAAAAATGCACCTTTATTGGAAGAGTTTGTGACTGACTTTTAAAGACAATATAAAAATTGTAATATTAAAACGTACTAAAAGTGTTTGGACATCAGCAAACAATCATTGAAACAAATATGTATATTGTAAATTAAATAGTCAATAAAGTAAACATATCTTTCGCCACGTAATATAAATTGTATTTAGCCCCAGTGTCTCTTCCTCTTTGCACTCATCTTACAATAATGTCCCTGAGCTCACACAGGGACCCTGTTTCTTTTTAGACATGTCAACTAATCAGCTCAGAAATTCCATAATATAGAATAGTACAATATTTATTTTTAAACTGAGTTAAAACCTTGAACCAACTACTATGAACCTGATTCTTTAAATGTTTGGGCTATACGGCAATATGTGTGTGTTCACTTTGACTTGGTTCTCAACCAAAATACGAGTCTGTATATTATTCATCGCACCAGGTCCCAACACCGTCATTTCCCTTCTGAATCCCTGGCATCAGACACTGAGATATATACTGTTGATAACAGAGACCTTGTCTGCCTTAAACCATGTCCTGGCTGCACCTGGCGAATGATAAAATATATGACTTCCCCGATAAGCCCACAAGTAGAACAACACTGTCCAGGTGCAGATTATTGGCGAGGTATAAGCCTCGTCTTGGTATGCAGAAGGAGGCAGATCCTTCCGATAGCTCTGCAAAAGGGATTCGACTTCAGCACCCCAGCTTTAGATGTATTCCGCTGTTCTGATCTCCTCAGACTAGAGTGAGGTCAGAGGTAAGCTCTAACTGCACTACGGTTTGAAATATACTGTCAGGATGTCAAGGTTTGATCACTGTTAGTGCGATTTTCTCAAATATCCCAAATGTCTGTGCACTCAAACTCTGTAATTACGGAAAAAAAACTATATATATATATATATACATCCCCATCACATAATACAAGCTTCACAGCTATTGCACCATTTAAAAGGTTGGATCACACAACGTGCAAGTAAGAAGTTTAACTCCATTCACAGCTCAACAAAGGTTAGAAAGTTACATGTGAATATGGAGACCTTAACTGCCATGCTCCATGCTCCCAAAGCATCTTTAAACAGAAGTACTGGTCTCGGATCATAATATCTCAAACAGTAATTGGTGGTCCAATTCAGGTTCAGGGTCATGCAGTCAGCAAACCTACTAGCGGATAGAGCTGTCTGAAGCTGTTCTGGCAGTCTGGCTAATCAGGCGTTACCCACAACCAATCCAAGTGCATCTTAAAGTGGATGACAGAGGCATCTTAAGTTTCCATTACCCGGGGACAAAAGCAATCAATATAAAGAAACTGTTTTAGATTGTGAATCTACAGCTATGTTAGTTTTAAAAATGTTGAGTTGAATGTAGCGTTTTGGTGTTCTCAGCTTTCCCTCAGGCTTTTCAATATAAAAGATAACTTTTCTCAGGACACAAAACTCATAAGATACTGTATGGGAACTGATTAAATATATCTATATCTATAATGATAGAGTTTATTATAGGTAACACATATCTAAAAACAATGATATCCCAAGATAGCCGAGAGTATATGATGCACCATGTCATGCCAGTTCCTAAGCATTTACAGATTTGTGTTGCCTGTAAAAGACTGTGTGTGTAAATGTGTTTATCACATGGCTGTCTGCAGCTCTTCCTTCCATTAGGTCATTTGAGGATATCAAAATGTCAACTTAAGGAAACAATATTATCAATACCCAGATCAAAATTGGAACTCACAATTGTAAATTGTTATAATTTTCTAAGAGCTAGTTATTCATTAAAAATAACATTGATTTGCATATTAGAAAAAGTTGGACTTGCTCTACTTAGCCATTTTCAATCCTTTTCTGCTGACCCCAGTCATAACCATAATAATAATCACAAGATTTAAATCCACAACTTTGACCCTTCCAACCAGAACATTCACAGTTGTTAAAATCCAATGTATAACTACTCAGCCTTAACTTTCAGTGCCCAGAAACATGCAAAAGTGTATTTTGTTGGAATTTACTTGGACATGCACACTATCATGAAAAAAGTACAAGATTCAAATCTAAATAAAATGTGAAATACGTTACTTGAACTCCTTTAATGTTGCTGTGTTGTACAACAATATTATTTTGGTCTGCAGACAAAGGCCCACATCTCTTGAAACCAAATCCCCCTCCCACCCAAGCACAAGGATGCCCAGGACCATCTCTCTTACCCCCGTCTCTCAACAGCTTTTCAGAGGTCTAAGTATAAAATAGCGAGGTGCACTAACAGTATCTGTCCATTGCAGGATACATATAGAGGGTACGTGGGGAGGCTCAGGTAAGAACTTGCATCAATCTGTCACTCACTTCCCTCGGGGCGATAAGAGAAATTCCAACAGAGAGATAACGCTGGACATTCAACTTAATTCCGAAGGAGGAACTTTTCATCAGTGGGTCACATATTAGCTTTCAGAAAAATGGAGTGCTGCGAGTTTCTCCCCCCCCCCCTCCCCCTCCCCCTTTTTCTTGCATTGCACAGTCAAAGTATAAGGATGACATCGTGAACCCAAGTGCTTACAATTCCAAAGCAAACATGTAGTTTTGAAAACTGGTCTTCCAATATTTTTCTATCACCAATGTTTTTCTATCGCCATGTTTCCTCACTTGAAACTAACTTGTTAGATAACAGTGACCAGACCCTTGGTAGTATCTCCTATGTGTTGGGCACAAACATAACAAACAGTGTAAGAAGTTTTGAGGTCAACCAAAGTCTCCCTCAGGCTCTGCTTGGTTTTCTGCAGGGATGCTCTGCATCTGTCAGACTATCTGAAATAACATTATACAGAACAGAAGTTGCTTTGATTGTCATTTTTGCAGATGAAAAATAGTTTTAGTCAGCTGTAGTAAATTCATGTCATTTTGCAAGCTGTGGGAGCTAAGCTCTGGTATTTTTGTCAAAACTCAGATTCCTGTAGAAGCAACTGAGATGCAGCATGCAGAAAAAAGGGGGAACATTGTATCACTAATTTGGGCATACATGGCTCTGTTTAAAGTTCAAAATGTCAACTAATTTGATTTCATGAGGCACAGCTGGCGGCAAATTAAGTGCTAATCATTCACAAATCCTTCTCAGTCATACATATAATCCCAGAAACATGAAAGTACTCACAGCTGAAAGATTGCTCATAGAGTTTTAGTTTAGTTTATTTTATTATTAATTATTTTATTGATATTTGTTTCAAATGGTTAAGAGCACCTGCCTTTTTTATTTATGGAGGGTTTGTTTGTTTTACCGCATAGATAGTGAACAATAATACAATTCAAACAAAACACACCGAAGTATGCTATTCTGTAAAATGTTTGCACTCCATTGTACTTCACAAAATTGTCTCTTTCAGGATAAAAATATTATTCTGCACACATGCAGTGAATTAATGTTTGACATCATCAAAAAGAAAAATAATCTGCCAACCCATCCCTGACTATCCTTAAGACTCTGCAAAAGAAAAGAAAAAAAGGCAGTGAGAAAGAACTGACATTGTCATGCGGAAGACAAGCAGTACTATACGGAGACAATTGATTAGCTCCGTAGTGCAGCAATAGCCCTTACTCAGCTGGGGTTGTGTGTAAGTGCTAGTCTGGCTGGTTCTATTTTGGAAGGATCATATGGATCAATACGACATGGCACATTTAGGAGACCCCTACACCATACCCTGGGACTAGAGAGGCAAGAACGGAGCCCCTCGCCGCACCACCACCCCTTTCTTTTGCTGATTGGAGGGGGGTTGCAGCAGTGACAATAAAAGCTGTCCATACTCCATAGTCTTGTTCAAGTGCATGACCAACCGAAAGGATTTTTTGATTGTGAATCTTTTATTTGGTATTGCTGTGTGGCACTTGTCTCTCAGGTTGTCACAGAGGATGTTTATTGCCATAGTAAGTCAGATACAAAATTAAACTTTTGACCTGGGATTTAATGACTGTTTTTTTTTGTTAGTTTCCTTGCAGGGCTTCTCACATCAAGATGTCCCCCTGCAAACAAAGACTTATGGGCAGGTGGGGAGGTGAGATAACCACAATCAAAAGTGACAGCAGAAATATACTGTTGTTGTTTGAGATCCATTACTCAGTATTATTTTGGAGAAAATGGGCAACACAATGATTCACAAAAACAATACGTAGAAAAGAAAACTGCATGTGATACGCATATACATAAATTGCAGGTTTAACTTTGTTGGCATATAGTGCCTCATATGTATTGTCCCATACAAAACACAAGAATATTTGGAGTTTTAAAAAAATAGTGTTAACGTGATATGCTTAAATCTGTCCGTCATTTATTCTTGACTCAATTTGACAATTTTGATCAGCACCTCAATAACACATTAAAACATAACACCTTTAATAGCCACTATGGTGCACATGCTGTGTCATTAAAATAGCATGAATGACTCATTTAGAGCACAAAACACAAAGGGGGACCACAATTAAAAGCCCATATTACTAGTAAAAGCTGCTGGGGGCTGAAATTAGACTTGGCACAAGGGTAATACATTTTCATTGGGGTCACCACTGCTGCAGAGGCCTTGCTAATATATTTCTTTATCTTTTCAACTGTGTTAAAAACAGCTGTTTGGGGCTGTCGCAGATAATTCAAGTAAAGGTTTTTTTGTCTATGTGGGCAAACAGGGAGACAATGGAGACCCATCGATTGGAAGGGGGCTCGACATCCTGGCTTCTTGTCAGCTGAATAAAAAGACCATTACCCCTTCAGCTCTGGTTTGATATACACCACCAGGGAAGAAAGAATTAGGACTTTTACTTCCTGCCCCATCAACCCATTTCTTCCTTTTTTCCCCCCTCCTTTCTTTCTTTTTTTTGTCTCATTCTCGTCAGTTTGTCCTATAATCATCGCAATCTTTTCTACATTACCAGACTGAGTTTGTGAAACAATAGAGTGAGGCTAATAACTTTTCCTGGAGCGGCAGTTTTTTGCCAAGGGGAAGAAAAGGGGAAGGAGCGTGATGATAAAAGGACGATGGCCTTGGTCAAAGGTCAGCCGCTGTGATCTTATTGTCGTTCCTTTTGGCCCTTTAAAGAAGAGACCTCTGTATTTCATTACCTTGGGAAGGAATTTAACCTATTTCTCTGAAAGGTTTCAAATAAATAAAGACTGTTAAGAGCTGTGAAGACAAGGAATGATGTACAAACACATAAACGTTGTTCATGTAATGTGTAGTTTGGCTGGATGCTGTGGTTAATAACTCAGGGGATTAAACATTAAATTAACAGATTTCCATCATTTTCCAGCCATGAGCCCTGTTGACTGAATTAATTTTTCAAACCGTCTCACTCACAATCAATATGAAAGGCCTAACTCAAAACAAAATGTAACCTTAAGGGTAATCCTGTACCTTGTAATGCTGTATGAGTATCAGTTATGCATCAAAACACAGAGTGAGCCCCCTACTTAGTTATGGATCATGGCTTGGATTTAAGTTGATATCTTCCCCTCACACTCCATGCCCCCTTCATCGTCAATTTGATTAATACACTCCAATTTTCTGAGAGATACTTTTTTTTTACAAAGAAGAGATCCATTTCGCCCGCAAGATCGAAAGTTAGAAGCCACGGCATAATTGATGACCTCCCGGGACAAACGCTCTCATATTTATCACCACCTGACCTTTCCTCTGATCTCATCCATCATAAATTAAAGTTGTACAGCGGTGGCGTGGCCCTCGCTCCTCTCTCAGCACAACCTTTTGTCCAGAGGTCCTCTCCTCCGCATCATTTGGAGCTGTTGGAAGGGAGCAGCTTTAAAACCTGCAGTTCAGCACCTCTGCTGTTCAGGGCAGATGGTCATCACTGAAAGCATCTGTCAAACTCAGGACCCCTCACTAGTGGCCAACCGGGTTCTTCTCTTCCCTTCTTGCTCTTCTCCTCCTCTTTTCTTTGGTCTTGTCCATTTCCTTTCTTTATCATCTTAGCATTTATTGTCCTATAACATCTGTTTTTTCCGTATATCTAGCTCTTTCTGTCAATGCCTTTTTTTCCTTCTCGTGTTTGCTCAGGTTCATGTTCATGCTAGTTTTACATGAAATGATGCACTGCTGACTCACATCTGTCACAGTCGGTAATTAACAACCCTGCTTAGAGAACATATACTGCACACACACAAAGGAAAACAAATACAGTAAAGTGAGAGAAGAAAAAAGAGAGGTTGAAATTGTTTACAGATTGAATTTAAAATTTACCTCAACAGTAAAAAACGCACAGGCTGAAAAGTACAAACAGTAAGAAGTATGATGAATAGGCAGAATTGTAATGGAAGTATCTTCACTCATAGTAGCAGCTGTCTTCTGAGCATAATTAATACTGCTGGTTCACTTTGCTGACATGTATCTGAAGCGTCTGAGTCAAAATTGCATCCCTCTAAAGAGCCCCCCCACACACACACACACACACACACACACACACACACACAGGCACACGCACACACCATCCCCTTACTAAAGGCAGCTATTAATATTGATGAGAGGTAGGGCATTAATGTTAAAACTGAGCTTTGGGGCAGAGCCCTTATGACTCCACTGTAGTGATTAACACAAACCAATGGAATAATTTATCATTTGCACCATATTAGCTGGGTGAATTTTCAAAATCTCCTAAGAGAGAAGGTCAGTAATTATGGGCTAATATCTCTGCCAATTATGGATTTTATGTGTCTGGCTTAATGATGGGTAAAATCGGTATTGTATTGATATAGAAAACATGCATTTTAAACATCTTGTCAGATCACCCCGGGTCACATCAAGTCATTAATCTTGCAGTGTTGCTACTCTCTTGTGTTTCTATTATTGCTTCAAGATCTGGGGATACTCAAGTCACTGGAAAAGTGGTGAAGCGCAAACTCAATCACATGTCGTCTTTATTATAAGCCACCACAGGGGGGGGGAGGAATATCTTAAAAGACAATGAAATCATCCATTTTCCCAAGGTTTTGGTTTCAAATGCCCTAATTTTACTGTTTGTCATAAACCAGATTAGTGATTATGCTTCACCTCAAAGCATTTATTCTCTACAAATTAAGATAAACCTTGCAATCTTTAAAGCTGCTCTTCACCAGCCTTTGTAAGGAAGCAACTGTGACGGAGCGACTCATATGTTTATACATTGTCATTCAGTGCATGACTACCCCGCACTCCCACCAGAGGCAGCCTACAAGTGACCCCTGAAAAGAGGGGGTCAGGGAGTAGGTCGTGCGGAATGGCCCGGCTGTTGCTCCGACACTCTCTGACAGCTTTAAGTAGATCTCTTTTTAGCCATTTATTTGGAGTGTCCGGGGGGAGAGAGAGAGAAAGAGAGTGAGCAGGATGAACAAGAGCAGAGCATGACTTCCTCCGGAAAGGGAAACTAAGACGACGATGCTGGGGCAAACTTTACTTGAATCTCAGAACAGGTTCTCTGATCGAATCCCTCAAATCTGCAGTATTGCAGCATCATTTAATATGATAACTAACATTTTGAAGCTCAGTAAACATCATCTAGCTGGGATTACTCAATACGACACAAGTTACTATGTTGAAATTATTTCATTTTCCAACACAGCTACTGCTACTGGTTGCAACCAGTGTGGCTTCCCTGTGATAGAGTCTTTCCCAGGCTCCCATGGTGCTCCTTAACATTGATCTCTTGTTGCTGAATTTGTCACAGTGTTATTGCCCTGGTGAGGCTTCTCTAAATGTCTGGTAATGTCTTGAGTGAAAGAAGTGTTAATGTCTTCATGGATTGTTTGTTGTTCTTATGGTTAGAAAACAGTTTACCCTTACTAGATGACTCCACCCTCCTGATCCCGTCAGTCCTCCAGGGCTCCATCATCTATTACTGCTGCTCCTTTTGCCTCACGTCTTGACTTCCTTTTTTCTCTACCCAAAATGATTGATATGTGGTCATTTGGTTATTTAAGTGCTTTGTACATTTGTTGGGACGTTTTGGGGGAATTGTTTGGGAGATTGTATTAATACAGGAGCAACATGGAGGAATGATGCCAAAACAATGAGAGCAACAGGAAACATGACTTCCAAAAAAAGCACTGGCCTGAGTTTAGCACTCACAAGACGTATAGTTATCCTTGTAGGGCTCATTTGTTAAAATGCAAATATAACCTTCAAAGACCCCATGCACTGAGGCACTTGAGCACATAGTATGTGGTCTGTGCTTTTAAAAAGCTTTAGCATCCATACCAAAGGTTAACAGCACAGAGTACATGTGCACTCCAATGTGTTCCTGTATTCAGAGGAGTCCAGTCCAATACTCACTGTCTTTTGTTGTATAATGCATTTTTATCTCCACTGCACCAGCAGGCCATAGATTAGCATTATAGATTCTAATTTGAAGTCTTGTCACTGCTTCCCTTGTCTAGAATTGTAAGTGCAAGGGCTGCCATCTGCTTGCTATAATGAGCCTGACAACCCTGGTAAATGTGCTTTTTACTATCTTAATGGCTGGCGTATTGATCTTAATGGTCGTAGCGTTGGCTTGTTCCATCAGTCAGAGGGAAACAGTGGGGCACGGTGAGCAACACCACTCCGCATCTAACAGATTTGTTGCTCCTAAGCAGCCCTCATGGCCACTTCATTGATATCATTAAGTCGCCATATGTTTTGCTAATTCACCGCAGTTTTCGGATGCCGTGCATAATAAGACACGCTCACCGTGAACTTGCTTCTGACACTGTGACAGGCCGTAAAGAATTCTACTCTCTCCTCTTCCGTCCCATGTGATTATGTGTGTGTGTGTGTGTGTGTGTGTGTGTGTGTGTGTGTGTGTGTGT